>NC_133876.1:10730729-10969267 GCF_044706935.1 Curcuma longa
TAAAAGACACAGCGGGAGACTCTGAGCTGCACAGGAGATCAGCGTGCTGAGAGGAGCGTGGTCCAGCACAGAGGAGGGACCTCAGTGTGGTGCTGAAGAGCTCAGATGGCTCATTGTGCAGTGGACTCAGACGACCGTTGAATGAGCAGAAGTAAGCAGACTAAAAGAAGAGATGAAGAAGAAGAGAGTAGAACAAGAACAAACGAGGCTGTGCTTGTGCTTGTGCTTGCTGTGTGTTCTCTGCTTGTTTGCATTCATTGCTCTTCTTCGAAGCTTTCTGCCTGAGGTGGTGCAAGGAGCTGGTGCGCTTGCTCCCTTCTGCTTGATGTCTTTCTGTGTGATTGAGGCTGTGCTGTAAGTTCTATCTGTTAGCCTCAATCTTGAGTTTTCTTCTATAATCTCTGTACTTAACAAATATCTTTGAGATTGGCTGTGGAGAGGTCAATCCACCGAGAAGGAGACTTCATCTAGCCGGATTCATCCGGGATTTGATCTACCGAAGATCAAGGGATCGTCCACCTTACGGACACGCCGAGGAGTAGGGGCAAGTTATCCCCAAACCTCGTATATCTTAGTGTTTGCATTGATTTCATTTTGTTAGCTATTTTCCGCTGCGCACTAAGCTTTTGTAGGAGAAAATCGAGTTTCAAAGGGAGGCTATTCACTCCCCTTCTCTCTAGCCATCTCCCGATCTTCAACATTGAAGTCCTGGTAGGTCAAGGTTGATCGGATGCTAAATAATAATGAAATCCTAGTAGGTTAAGGTCAACTAGATACTAGGCAACGAGGAAGTCTCGGCAGGTCAAAATTGATCGAATATCAGGTAACGATGAAGTCTTGACAGATCAAGGTTGACTATATGCTAAGCAACGAGATGTCTTGATGTAACGATCCGGCCCGTCCGCCCGTGGGAATTCTACTTATCACAACCCCTATTTTCTGTAGGTCATGGGCCGTCGACCATCGACCGTGTCGTTACCTAATAGGACTTTCCACCCCTGCCCAGTGGATTTTTGCCTTACCTGCAGGTCTAGAGTTCGAATCTGAGGAAGACAAAAATCCACTGGGCAGGGGTGGAAAGTCCTAGTAAGTAACGACACGGTCGATGGTCAACGACCCATGACCCACAGAAAAATAGAGGTCGGGATAAATAGAATTCCCACGAGCGGACGAGCCGGGTCATTACACTTGACAGGTCAAGGATGACCGGATGTCATGTACAAGAAGTTGGAAACGGCATAGCAAACTTCTGAAAATCATAACTTTTGACTTGGATATCAGAACGAGGCGATCTTTGGTGCGAAACGAAGCTCATTCATAGATGTATTTTTGTTCTTAAATAGATTCGACTAATTATGTGTATCAGTTGACTAATTTTGATCGAAACCGAACAGAAGCAAATCGATTCAACTAATCAGAGTAATCAATCGACTGATCAAGGTAATTAGTCGATTGATGTTGTATTAGAAGTGTATAGAAATGAATCAATTCAACTGATTTGTAAATTAGTGGACTGATATTTAAAAATTAATAAAATCAGACAGATTTTGGAAGGTTCAGAAGTCATTATTTGGTTGCTGACCAAATCAGTCGACTAGTTGAGTATATCAGTCGACAAATAGGCGAAAATCAACCCTAACATCAATTGTATAAGTAAAATTTTATTTGAAAGAGAAGATGTCTATTCTTGGGGGTTTAAGGACAAAGTGCTACTGCATTTCTATACCAATAAGAGGCTATTCCAAGAAATAAGAAATCATCCAAAGTAAAATCTCATTTGTAAAAGTATTTTTGCCTTAATTTGTATTTGTATTCCTATTTCTTGTTGTATTGTTGTGTTCTTGTAAGAAAAAACTTGTGAGAGACTTCTCTGCCTCCGAAAAGTATCCGTAAAGGAGGAGTTCATAGTGGAGGTAGATAGCTCAGAGTGGACCCTTAGATTAGTCACCTCAAGGAGGCAGATACCAAGTAAAATCCAGGAGTTGTGTATGTGGAGTCACGTTTGAATCAAAGTTTCCGTTGCGCATTCAAACGACAAGCATGAGATCAAGACGAGAAGTGATCAAAGCTATTCACCCCCTCTAGCTCGTACGGATTACAAGTTCCGACCAAGGAAGTCTCGCACTGTGATCATAGCACACGAGACGAGATACTTGAAGATCTACAGAGACAAATCATAGAGTTATTCTAGTGTCTAAAGGCGTAAGATCTTGAAGATTGTGAGGTACATAGTCAAGATCATGATAGGCAGGTTCCAGATGAGGAGGCTTCACACTATGATCGTAGTGTTCGAAATTTTAAAGGTCGTAAGTTCTTTTCTTTTTACTTAGATATAATTTTTCTTGAGAAAGATATGGATGACAAGATTGAAATAGTCAGTGATCCAATTTATGATGAAGACGAGATCAAGTCAATTAACAAGCAAGTGTATAACGAGGTATTTTATAGTAATGATTGTGAGATTCTAGATGACAATTTATCTAAGGATGCAGTTGATGTTCCATCAGAAGTATAAGAATCACCATGAAATTTGACTGAGTTAATATCAGAGGATCTTTCTCCCATTCCACCACTTACGTGACAACTTTTGATTCATCAGCATTTAAAGAATTTTTATTACCAACTGACATCAGAGGAGATAGCGATTATCTCGAGGGCAATATTGAATCCATTGGTTCAACTATGAATGCCGGAAATAATCTTCTAAAAGCTGTTAATTCAGAAGAATAACAAGTGATAGGAAAATAAACGGCATTACTAAAAATATTATTAAACCAAAACTTCTTGTCCCTAAACATCAACTCATAAAATATTTATATAGATCCAAACTCTAAGAAAGATTTCTAATAAAAAAAGAAAATTTCTTAACAAACTAAAAAAGAAAGATTCCTAAATAAAAGAAAAATTTTTTAATAATCTCGAAAAGAAAGATTCCTAATAAAAAAAATTTCTTAACGGACTCAAAATATAAAAATCTTAAATGGACTTCAAATATAAAATTCTAAGAAAAATTCTTAACAGACTGAATCTTAAAAATCCTAAACAGATTTAAAAATCCTAAAATAAAAAAATAGAACTTTTTAAAACTATTCTAAATACCAAAAGCTCTAAAAATTATTTAAAATAAAAATTATCAAAATTAATAATAAAAATCTTTAAATCCTCCTACATCAGTTGCCCCAGGTTGAAAGAAACTCGTCCTTGAGTTTAGAGTAGTGCCAGGTGGTCATCCAGGAAGAAGTTCATCTGGCACCAAATCAATAAAATTTATTAGTAGTTGTTGGACTTTAAGAATCCTTGTCAATCCGCTGATGAGTATGACATCAAAAGGTCACGGATTGATCATCTTTCTTATCGGTAGTCTCAATCGTCTTTTTTCAAGGCCCATCAAAAGGAGGTTGGTAGCCTCAAGTTCTTCTTGTCACAGCTCAGAGGGGAATATAATTGTATCAGAAGATATGAACTAATCGTGGAAATCCTAAAAATCCTAAATGAACTTCAAATATAAAATCCTAAGAAAAATTTTTAATAGACTCAATCCTAAAAATCCTAAACGGATTTTAAAAAATTCTAAAATAAAAAAATAAAACTTTTTGAAAACTACTCTAAATATCAAAAACTCTAAAAATTACTAAAAATAAAAATTATCAAAGTTAATAATAAAAATCTTTGGATGCTCGTATATCAATTAGCGAGGAAAATTAATTTCGATGTTAATTAGCGATGAAAATTTATTTTGATTGTTAAATTAAGAACAAAAATTTATTTCGTCACTAATTTAGAAATCGAAGTTTATTGCGATCACTAATTTAACGATAAAAATTAATTCCATCATAAATATAGTGATCAAATATTTATTTCGCTAACTAATTAGAGACAGAAATTAATTCTGTTACTAATTTAGCGATCGAATATTTATTTTGGATAATAATTTAGCAACGAAAATTAATTCCGTCATTAAGTTAAGATGAAAGTTTATTGCGGATGCTAACTTAGCGGTAAAAATTAATTTAAATTGCTAATTTAATCGAAAAAATATTTTCTCCATTAATTAACGATTGAATTAGTGATGAAATATTTATTCCATTGCTCAACAACAACCAAATTAGCAATAAAATATTTTGTCATTAATTTAACGGTGAAATATTTATTCTATTGCTAATTTAATGACAAAATAAATATTTCATCTCTAATTCAATTGCTAATGATCAATTTTCTTGTAGTGTATTAACTATGCTATTATCATATATAACAATTTAGATTTTCTTTGTTTGACATTTTCATTTGGTGCTCTCTTTTAATATTTTTATTCACATTAGTATAAGTTTTTAGTATTGGCTGCGACCAAAATGTATACAAACAATTTATAAACATCAATAGGAATCTTCACTCATATATAAATGGATATAATATCAATACTATGTGCTAACAACACTTGTATGGCTTAGAAACCACCGTAAGGTCGTCGTTCTAGATATATAGGTAGTTGTGATGGACACAAAATTATTTTAGTGAAAAATGAAAAACGAAGCGCAATACATAATGTAAAGTGAGTTTATTGCAAATTAAAAACCATCATTATGTTATATGAACAATAATGATCTCTGTGCCAAAACTTTTAATATTTCTACTAGAAATCCAAGGGTTTTAATGAAGCAGCTAGATCGCCAAATTCGGACATTTCCAGAAATTAAAGATCTCTTTTTTCCTCTTTCAGATGAGGAGAGGAACGTAGTAGATTTGTTTCCGCTAGCTTTTTCCAAATGTGGAAATAGATTTAGGAGAAAAGAACTGAGTGGATTCGAAGAGGATGATTACAGAAAGCATAATATATGGAAAGTCTATCACAGGATTCGATCCTTCTTGCTTGCCATCAAGTAATCTCTCACGTCCTTCAGTTCCGCACGCATCACCTCTACCCTTCGCTCCGTCTCCATCAGCGCGTCGGCCAAGTGCTCCCCGCGCTGCTTGGCGTACCACATCTCCTCCTTCAGCTTCTTCCACTCGTCCCTCTCCTTCACCAGGTTCCTCTCAAGCTCCCGCTGGCGTATGACGTCGATCGCCGTCCAATGGCCAGAACCTCCTCCTTCAGACGAGCTGCCCTGGTGGAAGCACCACTCCTCGGCCCCGTTCCCATTCACCGAGTATTGACGTGAAGCATGTTGCTGGAAGTTGAGCATCACGTGGCGACTCATCTGATGGCCCAAGGAATGGTGAACGCCTGGTTGTGAGTAGGAAGAGGAGGGGAGAGAGAGAGAGAGAGAGAGAGGGAGGATTGTGGATGGCACACGCCCGATCGTGGAATATTTATGTCGAGTTGTGGCATCCAGCAAAAACATTAAGAACAAAGTAAAAAATACTTTGAGGTCAATGGTCAGATCTCACGTCCCGAGAGATGTCACGTCCCGAGAGATGACTATTAGAAAAATTTTAATAGTATCTTCTTCGTAACAATTCAACTTTCTCTGATACATTTCAACATAAAGGCCCACACGACTTCTCTACAATACAACATGTGTATATAACTACTAAACTACATAATAAAGGCTCACACGGTCATATCTACATACTTGACACATGCATGTAAAAATATCAACCACAACAACAAGCCGATTTACATAGACCTACCAACAAGGTATGATTACCAACACATGACAACTACATAACAACGAAAATCTCATATCACATCGATAGTGCTCACAACAAAATCAACAATAAACTCCACAAGTCTAGTTTCGATAAAAGAAATGGCGCAAGCGGAATCATAACATTGTTAAAATCCAGGTATCAGAACACAATCCAGAATGACACAAACAAATACCAACTGAAAACCACACAAAGAAACCAGCGACTCCTACTGTGAGACAATGGGGGCAATCCGACAGAACTTTAAGCTTCAAGACAATATCCTTATCTGCTATCTGAGGAGATAGAAAAATCCAAGGGTCTGGGTGGTGAGTATAAAATATTCAGTAGGTACTAGAATTGAAGTGCACAACAAAAAATATAAACATGGATATCAAAGGTATATAGTCTTAATATGATACTGAATGAACAAGGTCAACATAATACGTACAACTAACAGGTATCATACAATACGAGAATAATATATGTCATGTCACATAAATGCAATAATCATATAACAACAAGGGCAACAACCACAATCATATAACAACATGAGCAACAACCATAAATGCAGTAAACAACTATCAACAAATGCATGTACATATGTTATGCATAGTCACTGTCTGTACTCGCCACCCCCAGTCACCCACCCAGTGTTGTGAACTGGGATGCACGATCGTACAACTGCACATACTCTAACAACAGACCACTACACGTGAGTGGGGAGTGGGAAAAATATCACTATCTGCACTCAACATCCCCAGACACTCACACTGTCCAGTGTACTGGGGTGCACGATAGAAATCATTTGCTCTAACAACATCTTAGCTACATGCGAGGGGGAGGGGTAGTATTCCAGGAGAGCTATCTAGCTAGTCCTGCTAGCACCCACACAGACAGTGCTATAATGCTCTCACCCACACAGGTAATGAGTGTTAGATTTGAGAGGTGCCCTTACGGTTATACTATTTATTGGATAAATAGTAATTCACTATTTGAGTGCACATTCCATATGTATTTGATTAGATCTTAAACTCGAATACTGAATAATTGCAATACAATTCATAGTATGAGAGAATTTGTGATTAGATCATAACTCGTGAGCATCTCTACATGTACAATTATGAATGTATTGAAATTATCCCTAGTCGATGAATTGATGAGCACAGACGTCATCGATTCTGTCGAGATTAGCACGCTTAGACTCTTTGGTTAGCCAAGCAGCTGATCTCACTACTGGAGACATTGAATTTTGAGAGTTAAATGTAAATGTTGGTTAAAGGTAACCAGTTCATTGGAGTGACCTGTCTTGAGACTTCTTATGGTTCGATATATATGTCAATGAAGATCTCAGTGCAGCTTAAGTGCGAGTTTCCTTTGACTTGCGGTATTCAAGTCACCTTGGTCATGAAGGCTTATACTTTGACATCTTAAGCAAGCATCTCCGAAGAGGTGTGAACCCGAGATGATTGAGTGTAAGTCGAAGTGCCTGAAGGTGTTTGAATAGCCCACAGAGGATTCACCGTTCCTTGAAAAAGGAGATGTTCCTTGCGGTCTCTTATCAGAATTGTTACTAAAAGTCTTTGGCCAAAGCATTATATGTTAAGAGTACGGTACTCGAACACATGTACAAGTAACTTGAATCCACAGGACAAAAAACTAGCTTGAGCTAGGTATGACGTAGTTAGCCTAGTGGGGACCGACACATAGACCATGTCCTGAATCAAGCGGGTATAAGACGGTGAAAGGAACGAGGCACGATTCAGTGTAGCTGTTGAAAAGTTTAGAAGATGTTCTGGAATCAATCGTTATTTTTTTAATCAATTGGGTATCATGATGTACTACTAGGTGTCACTCATGATCGTTGCGTAATTAATAATTAATTACGGACGACCAACATAGTCGGGAACTTATTGGGTCACACGCACTACAAGTTCTCCAAGGACTTAAACTGAGTTTGAGAATTGATTTCTCAGAATGAGAGAAATAAAGTCTGGTTGGACCAGAAAAAGGACAATATGATGGAATTCATCTTACGAAGATGAAACGAACAAAAGTAATTTCGTTTAAATCAAAGACCATTTGGTTACTGAACCAAATGATTCAATTTTGAACCGAATTGGACCAACTTGGTTTGGTTCACGATGGAAGAGATTTTGGTAGAATGGATGGTGTGAAAAGCTTCGCCTTGAGAAGAAGAATTGAACAAAATTGATTTGGGTCAAATCGGAGATCGTTTAGTTGTTGAACCAAGCGGACCAAGTTTGAATCCGATTTGCTACAGTGTGGTTCGGTTCACTAAAGTAACCTGTTTTAGGGTTTTCAACCGTCTGGTTCTCTCCTTCTTTTCTTCTCCAGGTTCATCACTGTGCTCCTTCCTCTCCGCTGCGACATAGCAGGAATCGCGATCCTTTAAAGGATCGCGATGAGGAACCCTAAAAAAAATAGGACTCCTCGCCGCACCCCTCTCGTGTGTTGTTCGTCGGCAGCTAGAGAAGCAAGAAACCCTAGCCGCCGCTGATTCTTTGCTTCTCCCGAGCGATGTCCAAGTGGATCGGAGCCATAGCTGCAGGGTTTTTCGTCATCCCGAGTGGCCGCCACCTTCGCGGAGGAGATCGCCGACAACGAGGGTGCCTTACTCTGTTTTGCCGGCTTTTCTATGCCATGTTGCCGACTAGAAAAACCAGAGCACGTCGGTGCTCTACTTTGTGCTGATGGCGTCGTTGCTGTAGCGCACGTTTTGATTGTTGTCGCCGCCCATCGAAACTGGATGCCGCTGCCCTATCTTCCTCCCAGAGAAGAAGAAGCAGTAGACTTCTGAGTTGCCACCGGAATTGTGGCCAGAGTCTTCGCCGGAGCACAAGAGGTTGTAGGAGCAAAAGGGGCTGGAGCTATCGCGTGCTTCTTCGCCGGTACGCTGGCTCATCTGTGCTGCCCCGCTGTCGGAGAAGAAAGGACTGATTTCTATTTTTCTTTCAGAGTTTATATCCGTTACCGAAGCTACTATGGCTACCGGCCGGACCTCGTTGTCCTGCTGTTGATACACTCATGTAGAGTTATCATTGGCCTACGATGAATTGTTCGTCGAGGACAGGTAATGCCGGAAAGGAAACATGGATGATAGCTTTGACGAAGAGTTGTTCACTCATGGCCAATCAAACTCCGATCGTATGACGATCGTTTGTCAATTTCACGAAAGCTTATGAAGCTTTCTGAAATTATTCCATCATCGTGATCGGAAAGGGTTTCCGGTCGTTTGTCCTAAATCGGCGGTCAAAGGTTGACCACCGAAGAAAACTACATTGGAATTATAATTTTTGATGATAGTTAGAAAGTCCCGGAACGATCGCGACAAATATTATTGCATCGTTCTCAAAATAAGACTTCTCTCTATTCGATCATCATCGATCATCGGCTAATACCGAAGATGATGATGCGACTCATGGCTTTCGAAGCCGTCTAGACGAGAGTTTGGTGTGGATCACCAGTAGAGGCGGGACTCCTACGAGGACCGCTCGGTTGATGTCAACACGGCTCAACGTCGTCATTCGCTAGGTACACGTTTAGAATAATTTATTATTCTGTAAATTTTAATTTTCTATCATGCCTTGTATGTTGTTAATTCCTGTTTATGTATGCGTGTGTTGTGATAATAATTAGTTTAATTATCTGTATATTTTCACTGTGCATGTTTACGAAATATGTAAGCACGGGCATTGCACCGGGACAATCCCAATAGTGGTATTAGAGCGAGGTTGTGCAAGGCCTACGCGTAAAATGGTTTACGTGTAGTAGTTTAACAAAGTCGTAAATTTAATTTAGAAAATTTTGATATTTTAATTGAGAATTTTTAATTATAGAAATTTCTTAATTTATTAGGCAATTTCATATTAGGAAATTTATTTCCTAATTAATTAATTTTTTAATTAAAATTTTATTTCCTAAAATAGAAGAATTTTATAATTTAATTCATAATTTCTAATTATAAAAATTTTTAAATTTGTTAAAAAATTTGGTATTAAGAAATTTATTTTTAATTAATTAAATTTTCTTAATTAAGAATTTTAATTCCTAAAAAAATATTAAGATTTATAGATATTATACGATTTAGGATTTATAAGTTCTCTCAATTTTTTCAAAGGAGTTGTTTGATGAGCTCAGTTTACAGATTATCATTGCCCTTTGTGATAGTGTTATTTTTTCTCACCAAAAATCAGATGTAACATTTTGTGCATGATATCATTGTTCATGGTGTTATTATTATGAATAAGGTTAGTACCCATGATAATTCTGTTAATATCATGACTAAGTTAATTGTTACAATTTGTAACCTGAATTGTATTAGGTCTTGCCTGAATTTCATCAATTTTTACAAGTGAAAAATTCTCTTTCGCTAGTGATTTTCACCGGTTCAAAATTTTCAAATATACATTTCTTGACCTGTGTTAGTTGTCTATTTTTGATATTTTTATATTACTAGTAATAATTAAAAAGTCCTCAGCGTGTGGTGAGCACGCAAGAGGGCTTGGAAAATTGAGCAGGGACAGGCAGTCCAATAATTTTATATCCACGCTGACGAAGGGGGATACAGTCTAATCTAACCATGTTGTTTATTCATGTAGGTACTGTCAGTTCATCCGTGGCTTCTTTTACCAAGGAACCTCCTATATTTATTATGCATGGTTTGGTAACGACTTCAATAAAGTAGATCACACCGAGCACGGAATATATATGTATAGTTGTGAAGGACTGAAGGTGCACCTAATACATTGTCTGTAAGCTGCCAATTAGGAATACTGAGACAAACATAATCCATCGTTAAAGTTTAGGGTTTAGGATTTAGGGTTTACGACGCAGCAGACTTGCAGAAGAGGGCAAGGGTTCGAATCCTGGCGAAGCCAGGCAATACCCTCCTGCGTCGTGACCAACTGCACTTTCTCGATTTACCTCCTCACAGATGGTCGTGAGGCCGACCATGTGGGGCCGCTAAGGTGACGGATCCACCTTTTTGCAGAAAAAGAAGGTGCACCTAATACATTGTCTGTAAGCTGCCAATTAGGAATACTGAGACAAACATAATCCATCATTAGCAAGAATAATGTCATCTAGCCCACAGATTAATGCAGCCGGATTGGAGAAAGTCCAATCATTTTCTGAAACAAGGTACGTATATGAGTAAATTAATGCATAACAGCTAGGGACTATAATTTGTCCAGCATGCAAGTTATTCGTGATCATTTTATTTAAAAATTGGAGAGAACGTGAGCAATGAGATCATATGTATTTTAGTCATTTAGCCATGTGCCAAAGTCAATTATGTAGACATTGGGAATATTCTTTATTTATGTCCACCAAAGATAATTTTGACCTGAATAGAGGTCTTAATGACATGCTGAGAGGTGTAGGAGTTGCCGAGAGCAGTCATTTTGGCATACTGACATTAAGCTTTGTAGATGTTGAGTTGAGACAATTGAAGGTCAAGGTGTGTTCATGAATAGAGTAGGGATCAGAGGCATTTTGTAGTGTCAAAATGCTTGTGGGTATTGGATAAATTTGATGCATTTAGGGTGTAAAAGATATAATTTTAGATTTTATTTTATTTTATTTTTGTCTTTAGGCAATATCATTAGAAATCTAATAATATGTTAGTTAGGTAAGGGTAGACTATTTATGGCAACCGAGGTACTTCTAGTCCCAAGTCATAGTTTACTAACTTAGTCCAATCTCTAAATTTTATGTAGGCTAATAGAGAGTAAGTGGATCGAAGGAGGGATCACTAATCAAAAGGTAATTCAATTGACTAAAGCATGTTTGTAGATAGAGGAGCCAACTAAATGCATGGATTTAGTGAATAAAACATTTCTATTTGAAAATCAATCAATTAAAAATAGCTTCTAGTCAATTTGAAGATTTGAACAATGACAAGAATTTCAATGGACTAGCAATATAGTTCTTGATTTAAAAAAATGACATTTGCCTAATCAGTTGACTAGAGGATTATTTCAATTGACTTGATTGTAGATAGACAAATTATTATCAATGGAGGTTTTCTTTTATATGCTCGATCTTTTGAAACTTTGACCCTCATGTGATTGGGCAAAAACATTTCTAAACTCTTTTAGTCAAGTGGTAATGGTGTTCAATGATCTTTAAGGGCTTAGAAAAGGTTGAAGACATCAACACCAAGCTCTTGGTATTCTCTCTTTACTTAAGCTTTTCATTATTATTGTAGTTGAGAGGAGTGATACTTGTAAATATCTCAATACGTAGATTGTAAGAGGTTTCTGTTGGTGTTGAAAGTACCACTCTTACGTTTTGACATATGAATTGTTGAAAGTTAGAATATGCTTGTTAGATGATGTACATATTATGTGTGCAGGACTTAACAATGAAAGTCGTAATAGGTCAGTTAGATCGGATACTAAGTAGAAAAGTCTAATAGATCAGAAAGACCAAACAACAAACAAAACATCCGATAAGTTAATCTGGCACAATACTTCGTGGGTCAGCTGGACCAGACATCAAGTATAGAAAAATCTAATGAGTTGATCGAACATTGTACAAAAATAGTTCTAACAGTTTAGCTGAACCAAATGTTTGGCAGCTAAGTTGAGGTAAGTCCTTGAGTGCTCATTTCATTTTGGAAGACAGTGAGGACATGTCTCAGTTGATACTACATTAGACAATGATCTGATTAAAAAAATCAACGGAGGTTTCTAAGTCGAGATTCGATAGTTAAAACTGTTAGATAATCCATGCATATATAAACTGTTCTAATTCTATTTTGCTATTATCCTAACTTTGTTTTGCAGACAAAATAAAGTTCTTTGAAATTTAAGAGTTCAGTCGATCGAACTTAGTGGATCAGTTGACCGATCTAAGCAGATAGGTGCAGATCCAACCTAGATTCATTAAAAGAGGAAATATTAATTATTAGTCGATCGATAAGGCAATCAGTCAATAGAACCCATATGAAAAGTGTGATAAGATAAGACAAGATCTGTTTAGTAAGGAAAAATCAATGATCAATCAATCGATAAGGCTACTTGTTGATCAAACAACTATGAAAAGTACAGATCAGATGAGCTCAAATTGGACAATAAAGGGAAGGCAAGGTCCAATCACTTGATAAGAGATTTACTCGACCGAAAGGATAGATCAACCAAATGATTAGATAAAGGATATAAAAGAAGCCTCGGGATTTGAGGCTCTGAATCAATTCTAAACGACCAATCTTTCTCTCCTGCTACCTTGTCTATGCAAGATCTTCTACTACTACGCTGTGATGTCTCCGACAACCTCAGCCTACACACTAATCATGCATGTAACTTCTATTAATCAGCCTACACACTAACTCAAATTCAACTCATGCATGATAACTTCCATGCATGTAACTTCCTTTTCTTTATTACATGATTAATCCACATTAATCATGCATGATGAATCAAAATCTAACTTGGTTTAATTTGAGTCTAACTCAAATTCAACCAACTTGAGTCTAACTCAAGTGTAGGCCATCTAATGAGCTTAATTGTTCCTTTAGTTAAACTAAAATAAACTTATCTCCAAATAGAGTGTTATTTGTGTGTGACCCAATAGGTTCTTGTAACGTTAATTAGCAATGTCTCTAAAACTCATTTTAAAAACATAAGCAATGAGCGACATCTAGTAATGCATCATTGCTACCCAAGTGATAAGAATGTCGAGATCCGATATAACCTTTGTGACTATGATAATGTATGACCATATCCTTCTATCATCGATATCTAGATTGATCAATGAGGCATATACCGTATCATCCTCTTATCAATCTTTGTGTTTCTTGATCCCCAAGTAGACTCACTTAGCAAATGAGCTCAATATCTCATATTGACTCATTTAAGCATGGTCATGCATTTCGTGGTCCTACTCTATCAAGAGGCCGCAAGATATCACTCCCATTATATAGGAGGGATAAATCCCATTTACATCACTCACATTCCCCCGCATAATTTGTTATATACCCAGTGATCACCTTTATAGTCCACCCTGTTACGGATGACGTTTGATGAACCAAAGTACATAATGTTAGTGCAGAAAGCACTAGTAGATCAAACCAGAGTTTTGATTATGGAACTAGAATCAAGTTAAGTATGTGGTTTGGCTAACCAAGTTAAACTGAGCTTACGGGAGATAGGTTAAGTCTTAGTGCTGCTAGGCATGAAGTCTTGGCAGAGTCAAAGTGCACCAGGTGAAGTCTGAGCTGGTCAGGAGGACACGCCGCAGCAGAAGTCTGGGCTTGGTCAGGAGGACCAAGTTGCAGCAAAAGTCTGGGCTTGGTCAGGAGGACCAAGTTGCAGCGGAAGACTGGGTTGATTAGGAGGATCAGTTGCAGCACAAATCCTGGGGGGCAAAGATAGAGCCGAGCACAAGTCCAACGAGTCAGGAAAACCCTGTTGGCAATCAGGTAAATTCTCTCGAGGGGAGTGGGTGAGGATGCGTTCCCGAGAGGAACATTAGGCATCGGTCTAACCCAGAATCTCACCGGAGATCCGAATTTAAGACTCGTAGTTGGTTCGGTGAACCAACTTAATCCTTTGCATATTATTTTAGCTAACATCTTTTGCAGGGAAGAAAAGTCACTCGAATGTGAACTCTGGATGAAAAATTAGATTTTCGGGTCTGGAGTCGACTCCAGCCGAGTCAGCTGGAATCCAAAAGTCAGTGCGTCAACTTTCTGCCAACTCAGCCTGGAGTCGACTCAGGTAAGGTTTTGAATCGACTCAGGGTCAAAAGTTATCGCCGCTGACGCCACTGTGACTGGAGTCGACCCAAAAGTCAATCGGAGTCGACTCAGGAAGGATAACGGACGAAGACGATAACACTACTAGAAAAATGTTAATAGACAACGCGAAAAACGCGTTGTCTTTGTGGGGTAAAAAGCGTTGTAAGAGGCCCTGTTGTAAAAGGGGTCCCTCAACGACAACGCTTTTTAAGCGTTGTCTTTGTTAACATCGACAACACCTTCGCAACGCAGAAAAAGCGTTGTAAATATTACAACGTTTTTTGCGACGCTTTAAAAACGTTGTTTTTAATAGGTATGACAACACATTTTGCAACGGTTAAAAAGCGTTGTAATTGTTTTACAAATTGCTTGGGTTTTTGCAACGTTTTTAAAAGCGTTGTCTTTTGATTTTTTTAGCAGTAAATAAGAATTAATATATTTTGTAAATACAAAACTATTGGCTACAAAATTTACTCAATCAGAGGTACAAAACATACAACTTATATTCACACAAAAACCATTCTTACAGCAGGTTCATAACATACAGCAGGTCGATAACATACAACTTATACAAGTTCATAACACAAATTCAATTTACAACTTCCAACATATAAGCTCCATAACAGTCAGCAGGTCCATAACAAAGGTTTCAAGGCAACAGCAGCAGAAATATCATCACAACAGCAGTAGAAATATCATCACAACAGAATATCCTCCAACAGCAACAGAATATCATCACAACATTAGCAGAAATATTGGCACAACAGCAGCAGATTTAGCAGCAAGTGCATCACCAAGTATGGACACAACATTAGCATCACCAAGTATCAGCAGCAGAAATATGGGCACAACAGCAGCAGATTTATACACAATGAACAACGGATATCAGCATTCCATACCTACTCATAAACAGCATCAGCAGAATTAATCACAAACAGCAGAATTAATCACAAACAGCAATCAACGGATATCAGCATTCCATACACAACAACAGCAGCAGAATTAATCACAAACAAATATATTTATTACAAATAAATGCAATTATGGAGATCATCATGCCATACCTACTCATAAATATGATCTTGTATACAGTCTGCCACCTCGGAACGCACCTCATCAATTTCTGCCCGAGTGTACTCAGCTGCCTTAAACTATGAACACACATATAGATTAAGTTAATTCGAAAAACAATCAACACTGACTTTGCAAAATGATAAATGGTTTATATGAAGTGATTTGAACAAGTACTATTGATCGTAGTCCATCTCTTTCAATAGTTTCAATTTCTGCAATAATCTGTCTCATAAATCTCATGACATAATAACCACACTGTTTCCCATCTGGTTGCCGTGGAGCCTGTGGTAATTGGACTCCAATATCAGGTAAAAGACAAATACACACATCAAGACCATATCAAACATAATTACACATACCTGTAGTAGTTCCCACACTGGTTTTTTCCGACCTTTTCTTCCCTTGTTTGAATTAAACAGTCTCAAGGCCCTACATGTTAATAAAATATGATATATTAGTGTTTTAACATGTGAATGAAATGCCCAATCAAATTACCCAGTTTGTCCTCACATTTCCACTATATATTTCCAATCGTCATAGCGCATTCTATGACTTAGAGAATCCAGCACATAAACAAGCTCCGTGTAGGGTTGAATGACAATGAGAATCCAATGAAAACTGCACATAAACAAATAATTAGCTCATCATTTAAATAAGTTATCAACAGGGATAAATAAGTTAGCAACTCACCCGACATTACATGGGACCAAAACTAGTTGATCTACTGATGCAGAACTCAACCTATCTGATAACACAGTAGCCCTTTGGTTTAACTGTTCAAGTTTTCCTTTGTTGTCACGTGGAGTTGTCATTATAAATGGGATGCTGTGTGGATTCATGAATCTGAATTTCCCTTTGATGGTATCTGTCATCATGTTTTTATAAAGATGCCTACCATGACAAATATAATACAATTAACATCAATCAGCATACATATACTAAGAAGAAGTTGCTGATATAAAATCACTTACCATATGTAGGCAACTATACAATTGGCTGAAATTTCATCTAACTGATACATGGGAACAATGTCCTCAAGGTGCAAAATAAGTTCAAAATCATGACCAAACACATCATGTTCTAAAACTACTAATATAAATTTGCCGTCCTGTAAGGCACGCATACTATAACAATACAACATACGTAATGATCTAGGGACACTTGCTGACAAAGTCTTTTTCCTTTTTTGTTGGTGCCCAATCTTCCTTCGAGGCTTCTAATAATTGAAGATGTTAACAAGTTAGATAGGTTGAATAATAAAATATGTTTGATACATTCAAATATGGACTATAAGATCACACATACCTCATCTTTCATCACTATCAAGTCTTGTGGCCAAGCCACATGTGTTCCTATAGCATCACCAATTACTTCACACTCACCTGAAATTTTAAATGGCAATGGTGCTGATTTGTCCACTGCTTCATCAATTGCTACTCCCATGCAATTCTTTGGTAAAGGAGCGCCATTAAGCAAGGTATCAGGACCATTGACACAAATAATTGTACCAAATGCAACGATATCTTTGCTACAGTCCAATTTCAAAGCTACTGGTTTTCCCTAAAAAACAAATAGTAATGTCAATAAACTGTTCTGCTTGTATAATATTAAGTAATACCTGTAAAATAGCAGCTGCTTCCACAATCTCCATGTCATCATCAATTTTCATATCTTCAATCTGCATGGGTTGCAACTTGACTGAGCAGCTGCCTTTGTCGTCAATGTCAGCGTTGGTTACACCACTTTTATATACCATTGCTTCAAGTTTTTGTATTCGGGCATCCTGCTCAGAAATTTTCTGTTTTGCCTCTAACAGATCCTTTTTATGTTCGTTGATCAGCTCTTGGGTAACATCTTTACCCCTGCATTGTCTACCAATTTGGAAATAAACTGATGGTGTGATGTGACCTCCAATTGCCCTCACACGGCCAGCATTTTCTTTAACATCCAGTGCTTTTGTCAGTATATCATCCTTATTGCTGTCAAGTTTCAGCTTGCCTTCCTTCTTTTGTTTAATGTAATCATCCTGTCGTGCACATTCAATATTGTCAATTACGCACTTAAAAATATATGTAGTACTATTGTTCTTACAATTTTTTGGACTGTTTTTGAGAGTTCGTCTCCTTCGAAGTCGCCTTTTTTGTTGATTCTGCCTTTCTTCCACATGATAGCTCTGTTAATGTCAGCATCATCACATAGTTCAGTAGCCTGCAAAGAGAAAAATCCAGCAACACGTCATATTTTAGGTGACATAAGTTAAGAGTTAGCATGGACATATACTTACTATTTCCTCAGCTAAGCGTGCATATCCTTTACGTGAAAGTCGATGAGGATATCTGTTTTGTTTCCTTCTCTCTTGTTGTTGGGTACTTAGTTTCTAGTTATTTCAAACACGGGACAAAGTAAAGTAATCCAAATTGAAGTATGTGACAGAAACTATAATGAATCTTACAATGTAGTAAAAAATAGTAAGTTATTTCTATCTATTGCAGATAAAACAGTAGCATCTTACAATGAAGTCTTCAGACATGCGACTGATAACAAAAGAGACCCAGTCTTCTTTTTTAATACCATAGCCATTGGGTGGATCATTCAACTCCACAGGTCTATCAAGCTTGCTTAGGATGAACGTCTGAGTGAGATGGGCTTTGTATTGACGCCATTTATTGTTTGCTGATTTCAAACAGCCCTTCTTCCAACTTATGTCAACATTGTATATCAACTGAACCTCACAATAGTGAAAATACATTAACAAATTGAAGATATAATTGTTATGTTATAATAAGAATATGATAACCGTAATTGGTAAAATATGCTAAAATACTTACATTTACTGAGTCCCATATCAATTCTTTAACATCCTGTGGAACCTGCTTCCAAGATTTGTAACTAATCTTTACCTTTTCTCGAACAAGGACTCCAATATAACTTTGCATCTGAACAGCAGTATCTCCAATTGGCTGTCCCAGTCCATTGAATTCAACCTTTTTCCTAATTCCTTGAACTCTTAGTCTAGCAAGCTTATCTAAGTGTGTACGTCCTCTAGATGTTCTGGTCATTGAAGTATCTGCAGAATTCATAGTTGTATTACCATCACAACTCTCCCCAGTGCCAGCAGTGGCAGCAGATTCCACAATTTTTTCTTTTCCTTTTTTCATATTAGCAATCTGTCCTCTTGTTGTTGGATAAGATGCCATAGATAAGTCAACATAAAAGTTAGGTAACAGCTGCTACAATACAAAAAATAAAAGAGAAATTCTATAAGGAAATATAAAGTCACATCAATATGTTATAAGGAGAGTTAAAATATCAAATTGTCAACGAAAATCATATAAAGATTCCACAATCTGTCCTCTGTAAGTCAACATAAAAGTTAGGTAACAGCTGCTACAATACAAAAAATAAAAGAGAAATTCTATAAGGAAATATAAAGTCACATCAATATGTTATAAGGAGAGTTAAAATATCAATATTGTCAACGAAAATCATATTGAAATGGTGAATAAAAAACAATAGGAATTGTCTACAATCACATCTTCAAAATCACAATTTCACAAGTTAATTATTTTCAACCCAAGTTCCATCACAGTCTTCACGAATGCATGGTGGTTCATTATCATCTCCTCCGTCAATATCCATTGATGGTAACCCTCTGCTAAAACATTGATAGTGGATTTCAGTGTCTTCCAACTCTTCACCCTCTATGTATTCAAAGTACTCCCTGTTTGGAGTTGCAAGTACAACACTCCATAAAGGATCTTCAGGATCTTCAATGTAAAATACTTGCTTTGCTTGACTGGCCAAGATGAAACTGTCAGATTTGAACCCAATCCTATTGAGGTTTACCAACGTGAAACCAAGATCATCAATTTTAATACCGTTATTATTCTCCACCCAAATACACTTAAACATTGGAATTTGAAAGGCGTGGTAATCAACTATCCATATTTCTTCTATAACTCCATAAAAAACCATATCTGACACAATAGGATTTTTATCCTTGGCACTAGCAACTTGCATTATCTTTGCGACTAAGCTGACTCCAGAATTTTGAACAACTCGTATGACATCACGCTCTTTTGTAGAATATGTAACCCCATCAATCAAATAACTAGAGTACTTTAAGACATGCTTGCTAGGTCCACGCGCAATCCACTTCAATCTTTCAGATACTTGATGGGTGGAATAGTCAACTACATGTGCAACCTACATGTTTTACACAATAACTTTTCACTAATGGGTAAATATGATAATTGAATGTATGCCAATACGTATTATTAACCAAACTTACATGATCACGCAACCATATAGCAAAAGTTCGGTTGTGCTCATCTTGTAACCACTTCTTCGACCTAGCCTTCTGAGGAAATTTTGCTTGCAAATACACCATGTGTTCCCTAATAACATAATTAGGATTAAAAAAACCAATATAAAATTATGTGTGAAAGTATTACCAAGGTGGAGAAATTACTCAATATATAGTTCAGTCTCAACATCATTTGCCAATACGTAACGATGTGCTTGATGCAACTCATCGTCACTTGTGGACTCCACTATTGCACCCGATAAAGGCTTAGTAAGTTCTATTTGTCGATGACTTGATGGAATTCCAATTGTGTGTACACCACGAAGATAGTCTGAGCAAAACTCAATAGCCTCTTCAGCGATATAACATTCGGCTATACACCCTTCAGGCCGATTGCGATTCCGCACATAACCTTTCAAAACTTTCATGTATCTTTCAAATGGATACATGTACCTATACCAAACCGGTCCACACAGTTCACCTCCCGCACAAGATGAACAGTTAAATGAATCATTATATCAAAAAATGAAGGGGGGAAATACTTTTCAAGTAAGCACAATATCGTAACTATCTCTCTTTGCATATCATCCAACTTTGAGACGTCTATCACTTTATTACATAAGACATTGAAGAAGAAACACAAGCGAGTGATAGTGTCTCTGACATGTTTGGGCAAGACACCACGGATGGCCACTGGAAGCAATTGTTGCATTAAAGTGTGGTAATCGTGTGACTTAAGGCCACCAAGTTTCAAGTCCTTCATGGACACAAGGTTTTTAACATTGGATGAGTAACATGCTGGAAGTTGTATTCCATACAAAGACGTCAAAATTTTCCTTTTCTCATCCTTGCTAAGTGTATAACAAGCTGGTGGCAAAAATGTTCTCTTCTCTCCTATTCTTGGGGCCAAATCTGTCCTCACATTCATTTCCAAAAGATCTAATCTCGCAGCTACTCCATCTTTTGTTTTTCCTGGAATGTCAAGTAACGTACCGATAAGACTTTCACATACATTCTTTTCAATGTGCATCACATCAAGAACATGTCGAACATGTAGATGTTTCCAATACTCGAGTTCAAAGAATATTGATTTTTTTTTCCAACATGATTTTACATCATCCTTAGTTGACTGAATCTTCCCACTAGTTTTCCCCCATTGACAATTAATTCTTTTCACTCTTTCAAATACTTCATTGCCAAGCAATGGTTTTGGTGCAGTGTTAAACTCTTGGCTCCCATTAAATGCCTTCCTTTGCTTTCGATAAGGATGAGTTGCTGGCAGAAACCTTCTATGGCCTGTATAAGACATTTTTCTACTATGCTTCAACCTTGTTGAATAGGTTTCATCACCACAAATAGGACATGCATGATATCCTTTAACAATACATCCTGACAGGTTCCCATAAGCAGGAAAATCATTGATCGTCCATAGTAAGACAGCTCTAAGCGAGAAAGTTTCTTTCCGATATGCATCATATGCTTCAACACCTATATCCCACAAGCATTTTAAGTCATCAATCAGAGGTGCTAAGTAAACATCAATATCATTTCCTGGTTGTTTAGGACCAGAAATCAACAATGTGAGCATCATAAATTTTCTCTTCATACACAACCATGGAGGAAGATTGTAAGTGATCATTAGAACTGGCCAACAACTATATGCAGAACTCATCAAACCATGTGGATTGATCCCATCAGCTGATATGGCCAATCTCAGATTTCTTTTCTCAGTTGCAAAATCTGGCCACTTATGATCAACTACTTTCCAAGATGGTGTATCAGCTGGATGACGTAAGTGTCCATCACAAACTCTTTTATCAGCATGCCACGTCAACTCCTTGGATAGCTCCTTATTCCGAAACATTCTTTTAAATCTTGGAATAGGAGGGAAGTACCACAAAACCTTTGCTGGAACTCCTTCCTTTATTGTATTTTTTTGGCCCAACTTCCACCTAGACATCCCACACGTAGGGCAATTGGTAAAATCCTCATACTCTTTCCGGTATAAGATACAATCATTAGGGCAAGCATGAATTTTCACATAATCCATCCCTAATGCACGTAAGCTTTTCTTTGCATCATAAAAAGATAAAGGCAATTCATTATCATCTGGAAGCATTTCTCCTAACAAACTTAGAAGGTCTGTGAAACTTGTACCACTCCAACTATATTTGGCCTTCAAGTTGAATAATTTCACAACTGCGGATAACATTGTAAATTTAGTGCAGCCATGATATAACGGTTTCTCGGCAGCTTCAAGTAGTTTAGTGAATTGCGTTGAATCCTCAGAATAACCATCATATGCAGCATGTACCATATCTATCGGCTCCTCACCAACATATTTTTGTTCATCTAGCCCTACTTGATCACTATCATTATTTGACTTCTCTGTCGTAGATCTTTCTCCATGCCAGATCCAAGTATGGTATGTCAGATCTATACCATTACAAAACATATGTGCCCTGATAGTGTCTACATTTTTCTTCTTTAGATTACCACATTTTGCACATGGACAGGGTATTGCGTCCAGATCATTTGCATTTTCCATTGCAAATTGCAAGAAAGATTCAACTCCTAACTCATATTCATGTGATAGCCTATCCTTTGACATCCATTCTTTGTCCATTCTTTTTACCACTAATCAACTGACACTGACCAAACACCTTCAAAATAAAAAAAAATGATATAATATAATTGATATTGATTTTTCTGCAAAATATTTGAAATCATACTGTAATGGTGTAAAAATATGTAATGGTGTAACCCTAATCATTTGGTCTGGAGTCGACTCCAGCCGAGTCAGCTGGAATCCGAAAGTCAGCGCGTCAACTTTCTGTCAACTCAGCCTGGAGTCGACTCAGGTAAGGTTTTGAGTCGACTCAGGGTCAAAAGTTATCGCCGCTGACGCCACCGTGACTGGAGTCGACCCAAAAGTCAATCGGAGTCGACTCAGGAAGGATAACGGGCGAAGACGATAAAGATTTATCTGCCACGCAAGCTGGAGTCGACCCAGATCTGCATCTGAGTCGACTCAGGAGGGTTATATAAGCAGCTGAGGAGATAACTTTCAAAGCCTCCGAACTTCGTTCCCGCGACTCCCGAGCCTTCCATCTTCGACGTCGGTGTTGTGCCTGCTCCAAGCTACTCTACTTCACACCGAGACACCGAGATCTACCTCCGGGGAGCGACCGCGCAAGCAAAAGTTCGGTAACAAAGCTAATTCTGTATTTCAATTAATTCTAAATTTGTAATTGGTTTTGTATTGAGTTTTTCAATACACTTGCTACTGAAAAGGGACAAGTGACTTAGTGGATTACCCAGAGTAAACGGTCAAGGACCGTGGGCCTTGGAGTAGCAGCGTTGCGCTGTGAACCAAGTAAAAATAAACGTGTCAATTCCTTACTTTGCATATCTGCTTGTTAACAATCGTATTTCATATTCGCTTTCGTACGCACTCTAGTTTTTCAAAAATCGAAAAGCGTGCAACACGCTATTCACCCCCCTCTAGTGTGTTCTAACGATCCTACACATAACTCCTTATGTAGGGAACCGTAGTGACTTCCGATCTAAGGATAAATCATATCAATAGCTACATGAGAAAGTTTATGACATTCATATAACGATCCATGAAACTTTCTCATGGCAGGTCAATTCAGTATACATTCTCTAATATATACTCATGTGTCAACTCGATATCTCATATCCATGACTTGTGTGATTAAGTTATCCAGTCGACCTACATGTTAGTCTCAATGCATTAATATTGTCCCTGAATATCAATGCTTGACTAGAATTGATTAAGAATAGTGCTCTCTACATCATCTCACTATCGATTCAAACAATCGATATGATATAGATTAGAACTAGCTACCCAATGACATTATTATACTTAATTATTTGGCACAAATACAAAGTAAGTATAATAACTAAAAACCTTGCCTTTATTAATAATAGAATATGTTACAAAAAATTCTTAGTCAATCATCACATAATTGGCTCTTGGGCTACTGCTAACAGATCAGCTAGTTGAATTTCCCTTTCTCATAGTCACCATTAATACCCTATTCAAAAATAGGGTAGCTTCTCACAATCAGCCACTAAAGCAAATCTGTGCACACGAACAGGAAGCAAGGCCGGCGGCGCTAGGATTTCGGCGATCATTCATGCGAAGAAGATGGCGATGGCCACAGAACATAGAATGACATCAGCGACTGGGAGGAGTCAACGATCGGTGCTGGGGAAAGGGCCACCTTGCTCGGGATCGGCTGCCATGCTCATGCCATCGGAGGGGCAGCACTCAGGTTTCTCCTCCCCGCAGCCGGCGACACTCACGCGGATGGGAAGCAACAGACGATGTTATGCCCTTGGGAAGAAGAAGAACAGGGGATGTCGTGCGATTGGGGAGGAAGAAAACACGCGAAGGAGGTGGCTAGGCATCGCTTGGCATTGACCCTCCTCCAACGTGATCAACCGGTTTAAATCACAATTCTTACAATTTCCACGTGAATGATTGTGCAATCAGAGAAAATTGCAAGGCGACAGGTTGATTGGGGAAAAATGGGAGAAAACCAAATCAAAAACTAGGGTTAAATCGGGTTTAACATTTAGGGTTCACTGTAGTGACCCATTTTGAACCAATTACTATAGCAAATTTGGTTCAAAACTAAATCGCTTGGTTCACTAACCTAACGACTTTTGATTTGACCTAAACTAATTTTGTTCATTTCATCTTCACAATTCGAAGCTTCTCATCTCTTCCATTTTGCTAAAATATCTTCCATCATGAACCAAATCATATTGGTTCAAAACTTAATCGTTTGATTTAATAACCAAATGACTTTCAATTTGAACGAAATTAATTTCGTTAATTTCATCATCATAAGATGAATTCTATCATTTTGTCCTTTATCATGTCCAACCAAGCTTTATTTTTCTCATTTTAAAAATTTAATTCTTAAACTCATTTTAAGTCTTTCGGAGAACTTGTAGTGCGTGTGACCCAATAGGTTTTCGATTATGTTGGTCGTTCGTAACTAATCATTAATTACGAAACGACTATGAGCGGCACCTAGTATTATATAATGACCCCCAATAGATCGGAAAATCAACGATTTATTCTAGAACATTTCTAAATCCTTCAGTAACTACAATGAGACGTGTCTCATTCCTTTCACCATCTTATACCCACTTGGTTCAGGACTTGTTTTATATGTGTCAGTCCCCACTAGGCTTACTACGTCAAACATAGCCTAAGCTTGCTTACTTGTACTGTGGATTCAAGTTACTTGTACATGTGTCCAAGAGTACCATACACTTGACATGTTATGCTTTGGCAAAAGAATTTTAGTAACAATCCTAACAAGCGGTTATAGGATATACATCTCCTTTTCAATGAGCGATGAATCTTCTGTGGGTTATTCCAACACCTTCAAGCATTTTGACTTATACCCAATCTGTAGGATTGAAAGGAACGCGCTAGAGAGGGGGTGAATAGCGCATTGACGCTTTTTAACCGATTTTTGATAATCGAACGTAAAACTTTCAGAAGCGAATAAATATTGTGGAAGTGAGTACGAGTATGTGAAAGTAATACAGAAGTAAAAATTACAAGCACACAGACACAATCGTTTACTTGGTTCACAGCTCAAGGCTGTTACTCCAAGGCCCACGGTCTTTGATTGTTTTCGACAGAAAATCCACTAATAGGGCTTATTCCTTACAGACACAAGTCGATCGATTACAAAAGTCGATAACAAGAAATTGATTAAACTTTACAATGAATAAATACTTGTTACCAAAAAAAATGCTGAAGCTTGCTTGATCGTCGTTTCCTTGCAAATTCGGCATAGCGGCGGCTTTAGGATTGCACAAAGATGCTCACGGTGTCGTTGTCTCGATAGAGTGTTCGTGTAGATCGTAATTAGAGTTGTTTCGAACCTCTGGTCGAGCTGTTCTTTTATATAGTGCTCAAGTCGACTCAAACCTCATCTCAAGTCGACTCTAGCTCAGCTTGATCCACTTTCTCCGCGGTGACTTTGTCCTTAGGTCGACTCAAGTCCATGCTCAAGTCGACTCTAGTCCGACGTGGCACCTTCCGATAACCTTTGCCTATCTGCATTGTTATCCGGTGCTCAAGTTGAATCTAGTCCCCTCTCAAGTCGACTTGAGTCCGACGCGGAGGTAATCCGAACTACGTTGACTTCCGCTGTGATTGTCCAGCCTCAGGTCGACTTGAGCTTCACTTAAGTCGACTCCAACACTAAAAAATTAGATTTTTCGTCCGGAGTCTACATGTTCAATCTCTCCATCCCTGCACAAAAAGTTAGCTAAATAACATGCAAAATAAGGGTTTTGGAGAGTCAGTTCCTAAAATTATCTCTTGGTCTTAAATTTAGATCTCCAGTGAGACCCTGGATTAGACCGACGCCTATTGTTCCCCTTGGGAACGCATCCTGATCCACTCCACTCAAGAAAATTTTATCTTGTGTCAACCAAGTCCTCCTGACTTGTTGGACTTTTGCTTGGCTTTGTCCTCAACCCCTAGGATTTGCTGTTGCGACTCATTCTTCTCTGACCGCCCAGACTTCACCACGTCCTCTGGTCCTTCTGACCGTAGATGATTGGATTTTTGCCACGCCCCTCGGTCCTTCTGACATTGCATGGACTTTTCACCTGGTGCCTTAACTTTGTCAAGTCTTTCGCCTGACCCTCCAGATCAGGTCTTGTCAGTGCCTAGCCTCAACTTGGACTTAGCTCAACCTGTGATCCCTATACACTTAGATTATCAATATCAGCTCAGCAACACACTTAACTTGAACCTAGTGTCATTATCAAAACTAAGGTTCGATCGTTTAGTGCTCCCTGCACCAACAATCTCTCCTTTTTTGATTATGACAACTAAAGTTTCAAGTTAAGTTACATAACATAAATAAGTTAAAATGCATGATTAACTTAAAATAATAAGTTTAATGCATGAACAATGATATGCATGAATTGTTTCATTCACTCCCCCTACTTCAGGTCTCCCCTGAATATATGCTAAGTTAAAAACAAGCAAGTTTTTGAAAGATTTGGTTCTCTCTCCTGAACTTGATATTGCTTAGTTTGTACAAACTTAGCAAAAGTTTCAAGTTCTTTAAAATTTTTAGAAAAAATTTTTTACTTGAAAATAACTTGGAAACGCATAAACTCTCCTCCTTTGACATAATCAAAATAATCCTAAGGGATTGAATCCAAGCTAATATTAAGGAACATAGTTAGACAAAAAAAAATTTTATCTGTGGGGCAAGTGTCCAACTTGAGTTTTAGCTAATTACTAGAAAGTAGTAGCTTGACCAAGTTAGCTAAGTTTAAGTATATCATCCCAATAATCTTTTGGACTTAGGGATACTTAACTTGATCACTTTAAAATAAAGTCTAAGTAAGGTTCGATGCATAGAATAAGCATCTTGCACTTAGACTAAAATTCTATACATCTCACACCAATCTATGTTTCACAATCACAATTATGTTACCTAGTGTGTTTTGTGAGATGTCCACCTAAATCTATAGGTACATGCTTTCTAGGGGATTGAGTTTAGTATAAGGCTAAATCATCAATTTCTTACTTTTTGAAAAAATAAAAGTTTTAAATAGGTTTTTTAAAATAAACAAATAAAGTTTTAAAACTATTTAAAACATTACTTATAATAGATTAAAAATAAAAGTGAATTTTGAAATCAACATTTTACTAGTCTACCAAGCACAATCCTAACCGTCTTCATAACGTGCTAAACTCGAACTCTGTTAGAGGTTTAGTGAATATATCAGCTAAGTTCAATTTTGACTTAACATAGTCAAGTACAATTTCTTCCTTGGCGACATGATCGTGTATGAAGTGGTGTTACTTCTATATGTTTAGTTTGCGAATGGTATACTGGATTTTTAGTTAAGTTAATTGTACTTATATTATCAATTAATACTTTTGTATTCTTATATTCTAGATTGTAATCAGTTAATGTGTGCATTATCCAAAGTAGTTGAGCAACACATTCACCTAGGATAATATATTCGGCTTCAGTTGTAGATAGTGCAACACAATGTTGCTTTCTACTACACCAGCTGACTAGACAAGGATCCAAGAATTGACATCCACCGCTTGTACTTTTGCGGTCTAGTTTGCAGCCAGCATAATTTGAGTCTGAATATCCAATTAGATCAAAATTGGTATTTCTAGGGTACCACATTCCAACATTAATTATTCCTTTAACGTATCTTCGTATCCACTTAACTGCGGTTAAGTGTGACTCTTTAGCATTTGATTGGTATCTAGCACACATACCTACTGCAAATAATATGTTAGGTCAACTTGCAGTTAGGTAAAGTAGATTTCCTATTATGCTTCTATAGTATTTTAAGTCTACTTGCTTTCCATTTGGGTCACTGTCTATATTAGAGTTAGTTGCTATTGGGGTTTTGATGTCTTTTGAATTTTCCATTCCAAATCTATGAATTAAACCTTAGCATATTTACTTTGGTAAATATAATTACCGTCTTTTGTTTATTTTATTTGGAGCCTTAAAAAGAAATGTAGCTCCCCCATCCAACTCATCTTGAATTCACTCTTCATCAATTTAACGAACTTCTTTATTTTGAGTTGGTTTACCCAAAAATTATGTCATTGACATAAATTTGAGCAATGAAGAAGTCTATATCTATAATTTTCACGAACAAGGATAGGTTAATTTGTCCTTGTTGAAAACTTTTGGTTACTAGGTAGGTGGTTGACTTACGTAGACTTCTTTTATAAACCCGTTCAAGAATGCGAACTTAACGCCTATCTGGTAGAGCTTGAATCCTTTATGAGTCGCATAGGCTAACAACATTAGAATGGATTCAAGTCTAGCTACGGGTGCATAGGTTTCATCGTAGTCTAACCCTTCTACTTCGCTGAATCCTTTGGCTACTAGTCTAGCCTTGTTTCTTACTACTTCCCCTTTTTCATTAGTGTTAGTGCAGGAAGCACTAGCAGATTGAACCAGAGTTTTAATTATGGAACTAGGATCAAGTTAAGTATGTGGTTTGGCTAACCAAGTTGAACTAAGCTTACAAGAAACAGGTTAAGTCCTAGTGCTGCTAGGCATGAAGTCTTGACAGAGTCAAAGTGCACCAGGTAAAGTTTGGACTTGATCAGGAGGACCAAGTTGCAGTAGAAGTATGGGCTTGGTCAGGAGGGCCAAGCTGCAGCAGAAGTCTGGGCTTATCAGGAGGATCAGTTGCAGCACAAATCCTGGGGGGCAAAGACAGAGCCAAGCACAAAGTCCAACGAGTTAGGAGGACTCAGTTGGCAATCAAGTAAATTCTCCCGAAGGGAGTGGGTGAGGATGCGTTTCCGAGAGGAACATTAGGCGTCAGTCTAACCCAGGGTCTCACTGGAGATCCGAAATTAAGACTTGTAGTTGGTTCGATGAACCAACTTAATCCTTTGCATATTACTATTTGAGCTAACATTTTTTGCAGGAAGGAAAAGTCAGACGAATGCTAACTCCGGATAAAAAGCTGAAAATTTGGGTCTGGAGTTGACTCAGATGGGTTCTGGAGTCGACTCCAGCCGAGTCAGCTGGAATCCGGAAGTCTGCTCGTCGACTTTCCGCCAACTCAGCCTGGAGTCGACTCAGGTAAGTTTTGAGTCGACTCAGGGTCAAAACTGATCAACGCTGATGCCACCGCGACTGGAGTCGACCCAGAAGTCAATCGGAGTCGACTCAGGAAGGATAACGGGCGAAGACGATAGAGTTCTATCTGCCACGCAAGCTGGAGTCGACCCAGATCTGCATCTGAGTCGACTCAGCAAGGCTATATAAGGAGCTCACGACCAGCAGCCGATTCATTCACTTCTAACGCCTGCGAACTCCGTTCTCGCGACTCCCGAGCCCTGCATTTTCGACGTCGGTGCTGTACCTGCTCCAAGCTACTCAACTTCACACCGATACACCGAATTCTACTTCCGGGGAGCGACCGAGAAAACCAGAAGTTCGGTAAAAAGAAACCTCTGTATTTTAATTTATTCAATAATTGTAATCGGGTTTTGTATCGTTTCTTTCGATACACTTGCTGCCGTAAAGGGACAAGTGTCTTAGTGGATTGCCCAAAGTAAACGGTCACAGAGTCAGGTCACTCCTCATCAAACTAACCGCCAGAAGGAGTACAAAGCTAGAAAAAAAGGAAGAATGGATCCCCAAGATGGATTCGGATATGACATCTGAGTACCTCCACCATTTGGGTTGGAAGGATTTGATCATTGAAAATTAAGAATGGAGTATTTCTTGAAGATGGATATAGAGCAATGGTTTGCTCTAAGGGAAGGATTTGAAGCCCCAATAGATAACAAAGGAAAACTCCTCAAGTAAAAGAAATAGACTGAGAAACAACTTCAAAAATCGAAGACAAATGACAAGGTAACCAAAATATTAGTAAATTTAATTCCTAATGATATATTGCGTAAAATAGGTCAATATCGAGATACAAAAGAGTTATAGAGTAAGTTGGTCAAGCTTCATGAAATTGGGATACGACATTCGAGTATCTCCACTATTTGGGTTGAAAGGATTTGATCATTGAAAATTAAGAATAGAGTATTTCATGAAGATGGATATAGATCAATGGTTTGCTCTAATAGAAGGATTTGAAGTCCAATGGATAACAAAGGAAAACTCCTCAAGAAAAAGAAATGAACTGAGAAACAACTTCAAAAATCAGAGATAAATGACAAGGTAACCAAAATATTAGTAAATTTAATTTCTAATGATATATTGTGCAAGATAGGTCAATATCGAGATACAAAAGAGCTATAGAGTAAGTTGGTCAAGCTTCATGAAATTCCAACCTCAATGCAAAGTGAAGATGAATCCAAAGAGGGAGACTTATTGGAACAAAAAATTGAGGATTCAGAAGTTGAGAGGTGCTCAACATCTGAGGAGGATGATATGGAAGAAACTCTTATATCAAGGATTGAGGGAGCAGATAGAACATTGACATTGGAACAAGATGAATCATCCACATCCAGAGTCAATAAGGAATATCATGCCACCTCAACAAGTCAAGAGAGCTCTAATTATGAAGGTATATCAATTTCAATTCATAAAGATAAAAGATATATCATATCTTTTGAGTGTAGGAACAAAGGGCATTATAAGAGTAAGTGCCCACAATTAATCAAGAAGAAAGTTCAAATGATACCTAAGACAAAGGAGAAGCCAAAGGAAATTGAATCCTTGGTACGAAAAAGCAAAGAGCATATTGTGGACTTAGATTTTGAAACTTCCTAAAGGTTTTGGAACTACAAATCATTGTTGGTGCAAAGATTAAAGTTGGATCATATTTTGAAGGGGAGATTTACCTTAAAGGTATGAATTGGATATAAAAGGGGAGATTTAAAGGATTGAGGAGATGATTAAAGGATTGTGTGCTCAGGTTAAACATTGAAGAAAATGGAAGGTAGGGAATCTCTATTGGGATGTTGGAAGTTTGGATGAATTTGAGATAAGATATTTTTGATGTTTTCCAAAAGAGGAGAATAAAGAGTTTAAATTAGGAAACTCTCATTCATACTTTGGCATAAGAAGAATGATGAAGTAGAAAGTTTGGCTAATGAGTTAACCCTAATTTAAACATATTGCCAAACATAAAAAAAGAGAGATTGTTAGTGCAATCTATCTTTAGTCAAGGTTGGCCAAGCTCGAGTTGATTCGAGTTGGGGTTTCAATATTTGATCATTATGTTAAGTTGGTTGAGCGAATAGTTAAATAAGTCAAGATTGATTGGATACTTAATAAGATACGGAAAGTCGACGTAGATCATGAGTGACTGAACGCTTGGCAGTCAGAAGTCTAACATAGAGTTGGCACAAGACAAAAAGTCCAAGTGGGTCATATGACCAAACACTTGATGGTCGAAAGTCCAATAAGGAGTTGGCTTGAAAAGATAAGTCCAAGAAAGTCATGGAAGACCAAACACTAGTATGAGAAGCGAAGTCCAAGTGGATCATGGAAGATCAGACACTTAGTGATGATGAAAGTCCTGATAGGTCAAGATTGATTGGATACTAAGCAATAAAAAAATTCTGATAGGTCAAGGTTGATCGAATACTAAGTAACAAGGAATTAAGTCCCAACAAGTCAAGGTTGATTGGATATCAGATAACAATGAAGTCCCGAAAAGTCAAGGTTGACCGGATGCTAGGCAATAGGAAATCTCGATAGGTCAAGGTTGATTGGATGTTGAGCAAAGGAAATCTTAGTAAGTTAAGGTTAATCATATACTAGGAAAGATGAGAATTAGCCTTGGTAAAGTTGAAACATAAGTATTAATCGATTGATTTGGTAAATCGATCGATTGATGAACTCAAACTCTGAAATTGGGGTTTGAGATGTTTTAGAGTTTGCCATAGTAATTAGGGGTGCTGCTACAATAGCTAGAGTTCACAACAAACCTTAAATCTAGAAAATTAGGTTTGTTATAGTAATATTAGGGTTTGCTATAGTGCCAGATTTAGGATTTTCTACTATGCTTTTGTTGTAGTAGCAATCGATTGATGACATTGTAGCAGCAAACAGAAGCTTCCCGAATCGATTGCCCCGCTCGCCTGATGGTTGTCAATCAATTTGTTGGAATCAAATGAACATATATGTATTTGTGAAATTTTAAAAGAAGTATACCTCTTGTCGTTTGATTCCAAAAATTTCTGGAATGCGAACTTTGAACTCCAACAACTCGCAATCGGAATGATAGTCACAAGAACTCGAACTATCACCGCAACTTCACAACGTCGCAACCCTCTAGCCTCGTCGCAATCCTCTAGCCTCTTCTCACTGCATTCTCAAATGCAATGCTTCTACAATACTTCTCACAAGTATTTATAGGGGAAAGGGAGAACTAAGTATGTGGAGATCATGGGTAATAACTAGTGGGTTCATGGGATAACCCATGATCCCCCATGCACCCACCACATATGCCCCACGTGGGCATTCATCCACATCTCCCACTTGCGCACGAGGGCATATTATTTTCGTTAATAAATCACAACTCATGCAATCCATTACATCACTCTACAAGGCTTTCATACAGGATTGGACGTCGTCCGACTTGCGAGTACACCTGCAAAACAAAGACTACTCTATCACCTGTTGGGATGATTAAGTAGTCGTCATTAGAATAAAACTCGTTGTACCCCAGATCCAAGACTAATTACATCCATATCGCTCTTTTAGAGTATTCCAAACCGACTTAGCAGTAGGATACAATTCATAAATTGGGATTAACTCATCATGCATGTTGCTAAGAAGAATTACCCTAGCTTGGCCATCCTTCTTTTTCCAAGCACGATATACCTCCTGATCCCGTCTCGCTTGTACTGTGGTACCCTCCCCGGGGTCTACCATCTCATGCTGAAGAACCTCCCTGAGTTCTTATTCCTCGAAAACAAACTGAACCTTCCGGTGCCAAATATCATAGTTATCACCGTTCAGCTTATCTCCCTTCACGAGATCCAATATGATAGTCTTCGTTACAGCCATTTTTCTCTGTCATATAGAATAGAGAGACATTAGTGACCTATGATGCTTTAATATCTCTACCTTGTGTACACTATGAATCATCAAAATTCAAAAGACTCGATTACAAATCCGAATGAACATATGAATCGACGGACACCATATACCACAATCCGGAATTGCATCTAATCATTCAAATCAAGATGCAATGCACAAGAAGTCACTTTTCACATAAAACTCTCAGTAAGTCTATGTACCACTATTAGAGTCCATTTACCACCACACTCTTCAGAGTAAGACCTCATCGTCTTCCCCAGGACACTCGGCACTAAGCACTTCGACTTGTGTCAAATACTACTCGTGCAGACCTTAGTTTGTGCCGAATACCGCCGACTATGTCGAGCACTCAAACACCGTGACTCGCCCGAGTACAAGTCCCTTGGCTTTTCCTGAGTACCCGTGCAACTCAAGAATATTCCCGAGTGAAACGCGCACGGCGCACCTCGACCGAGCATCTTTGTTTGTGCCAAGCACCGAGGCTAACTCGCCTTGTGTCGACGGCTGACTCGCACATCGATTTCCCGAGCGTCTCGACCGAGCACGTAACACCCGACACATCCTGAGAGCCTAGCACCCGAGTGCATCCCGAGAGCCTGAACGCCTCAGCGCGTCCCGAGCACAACTCGGTAACCGCCCTCTCGAGCACATTTCACTCGATCTCTCGAGTATTGCGGATCGCTCGACTTGTACCGAGCACTGTCGGCCGCTCGGCTTGTACCGAGCACTGCCGACCGCTCGACTTGTACCGTGCACTGCCGACCGCTCGACTTATATTGAGCATCGTCGGTCGCTCAGATTGTACCGAGCACCGCTCGGTCTACTAAGCATCGCGACGAGCGCATTCGAGAACTCGATCGAGCACTCTTTTACTCATTGATTGTAAGATCAATGACGACAAAACCAACCTCGCTCTGATACCAATGTTGGAAACAAACGAACATATATGTATTTGCTGAATTTTAAAAGAAGTATACCTCTTGTCGTTTGATTCCGGGAATTTCTGGAATGCGAACTTCGAACTCCAACAACTCGCAATCGGAATGATAGTCACAAAAACTCGAACTATCACCGCAGCTTTACAACGTCACAACCCTCTAGCCTCGTCGCAACCCTCTAGTCTCTTCTCACTGCATTCTCAAATGCAATGCTTCTACAATACTTCTCACAAGTATTTATAGGAGAAGGGGAGAACTAAGTATGTGGAGATCATGGGTAATAACTAGTGGGATCATGGGCCACCACATATGCCCCACGTGGGCATTCATCCACACAATTGGTAATGTTGAGCAACCGATTGATAAGGTAAAAAAGACTTGCTCTATAGGTTTAAATGATCAAATTCGATGATAACTGATTGGTAAAGTCTAGTAATTGATTGCTAGGCAGGTTTCAACCTGAAAGCAACCCTATAAAAGAAAATTTTGTGAAGATTTGAAGGAGTCGATTCTTGGAGGTTTAAGGACGAAGTGTTACTGTATTTTTTACCATTGACGGACTATTCAAAGCGGCAAACAACAAACTAAAGCAAAATTCACTTGTAAAGTTGTAAGTTTTATTTGTGTTTGTGTATTTGTTTTGTATTTTATTTTTGTATTGCTATGTAACAGGTCTTAAAGTGGTTGTCTTGAGAGGCGACGAACCAAGTAAAATTGATTTGTTGTGCATGTGTTTATATTATTGTGTTGTATTTTATTTCCGCTGCATATTAATCTTTGTAGATGAGCATAAGATCGTGACGAAGCTATTCATCCTCCTTCTAGCTCGCATCCGACCTAACAATCTAAACATTTCAAAAATAGCCTCCCACTTGATTTCTCATGTCTCTAGTCAAAAAAAAAAGTACTCAAGTTAATTATTACTCAAATAGAAAACATTCTATTTATTTAAACCATGCATCTAGTCAATTGTCAAGCCTTGGCTAGTATAGAAGTGTGTTCTAGTATGCTAAACTCTAAACCATAAATGCCCTTGTAAAGTAGTAAAACCCTAAATCATAAAACCCTCTAAGCACTTCGTGTTGGCAGTTTCTGTAACCGCCGCCCACCACCTCCTCGCCTTCCCACAACGCACAGCCTCTCCCTATTAAAGGGAGATGAAGGCAGGAGCTATATGAGAAGAAGAATGCACAGAACAAAGCTTTTCTTTCAGGAAATTGATGTATCTCAGGTACAGGGATGGCACCTCAGTTTCAGAGCACTTGAATGTTTTTCAAGGTATAGTAAATCAGTTGACGATGAGATACTTGCTCTATGCTTAATTGGTTCTCTACCTGACAGTTGGGAGACACTTGTTGTTTCACTTAGTAATTCTGCTCCAGATGGTAAGCTCACTGTGAAAATGGTGAAAGAAAGTATGTTGAATGAAGAAAATAGAAGAAAAGAGCGAGGATTAACTATGCATAATCAAGCTTTAGTTACAGAAAAGCGTGGAAGAAGCAAGAGCAAGACACCAAGAAATTATGATAGTCGTGACAAGTCACGAGGTAAATCTCGTAGTAGAGACACATTTAAGTGTTATTATTGTGATAAGCCAGGGCATAAGAAGTCTCAGTGCAGGATATGGAAAAGGGAACAAAGTGAGAAAGGTGAAGCGAAGAATGAAGATGTTAGTACAGCAATCGCTACAGATGGTGATGTGACTATTATTTGCGATATTAATAACATTAATCTCACATGTCAGGATTCTCATTGGGTAGTTGATTCTGGTGCATCATATCATGTCACTTCTCGTCGTGATGTGTTTTACAGCTATACAAATGGTGAATTCGGTAATGTGAAGATGGGGAACAATGCAGAATGCAAGATTATAGGCATTGGTGATGTCTACATGAATACAAATACTGGGTGCAAGTTGCATCTGAAGAATGTGAGACATGTTCCTGAAATTCGCTTGAATTTGATCTCCACTGGTATACTAGATGATATGGGGTACCATAGTTTCTTTGGTGAAGGTAAATGGAAGCTCACTAAAGGAACTTTAATAGTTGCCAAGGGAAACAAGTATAGTTCCTTATATGTGACAGAGGCTAAATCTTATGGGGGAGAAGTGAATGTAGCTGGTGATTTGTCTGCTCAGCTATGGCATTTGCGACTTGGACACATGAGTGAGAAAGGTATGCAAATGCTCTCCAAGAAACAGAATATTCCTGGCTTGAAGAACACAGATTTAAAGGTATGTACACATTGCATTACTGGTAAACAACATAGAGTTTCTTTTAAGACATTTTCTCCGTCTAGAAAGACAGATTTGTTGGATCTAGTGCATACTGATATCTGTTCTATGGATGCTTTGAGTCTTGGTGGTGCTCGTTATTATATTACCTTCATTGATGATCATTCTAGGAAGGTTTGGGCTTATGCTTTAAAGACTAAAGATGAGGCTCTTGAAAAATTTAAGTGTTTTCATGCATCAGTTGAGAGAGAAACTGGTAAGAAGCTGAAATGCATTCGTTCAGACAATGGTGGTGAATATCGTGGGCCATTTGAAGAATATTGCAGAATCCAAGGAATCAAGTTAAAGAAGACAGAACCAAAAACACCTCAGCATAATGGAGTTGCAGAGAGAATGAACCGCACAATTAATGATAGGGTTCGTTGTATGCTCTCTCATGCAAAATTGCCAAAGTCCTTTTGGGGAGAGGCAATGAGATTAGCAGTTGATGTGATTAATCTTTCTCCATCAGTTCCACTAAACCATGATGTACCATTGAGGGTTTGGTCAGGAAAAGATGTCTCATACAGTTATCTGAGAGTTTTTGGTTGCAGGGCATTTGTGCACATTCCTAGAGATGAGAGATCTAAACTTGACAGTAAGACGAGACAATGCATTTTCATCGGATATGGCCACGATGATTTTGGGTATAGATTTTGGGATCCAGTCAACAAAAAGGTTATTAGAAGCAGAGATGCTATTTTCTTTGAAGATCAGACCATAGCAGATTTTGAGAAGTCAGAAGAGTCAAAGTCTAGCTGTGAAGGAGTTGATACAGGTATGGTGCGTCCACCTATGGTTTCTATTGATAATAATAATCATGTACCTGTTGATGATCCGACTTTAGCTGATGGTGAGTCAGTTCAAGAGAACCCAAATGAAATGCCAGTTGATCATCAGATTATAAGAAGAAGCACAAGAGAGAGACAACCTTCTACAAGATACTCCACCAACGATTATGTGATGCTGACTGATGGGGGAGAACCAGAGACTTATGAGGAGGTTTTGTCTCACGAAAAGAAAGGTGAGTGGTTAGCTGCTATGCAAGATGAGATAGATTCCTTGCATGAGAATCACACCTATGACTTAATGGAGTTGCCTGAGGGCAAGAGAGCATTGAAGAACAAATGGGTGTTCAGATTGAAGACTGAAGAGAATATTTTGCAACCAAGGTACAAGGCAAGATTGGTTGTGAAGGGATTTGGTCAAATAAAGGGAATTGACTTTGATGAGATTTTCTCACCTGTTGTGAAGATGAGCTCTATCCGAGTTGTTTTGGGATTAGCAGCTAGTCTGGATTTGGAGATTGAGCAGCTTGATGTGAAGACTGCATTTCTCCATGGTGACTTGGAGGAGGAGATTTATATGGAGCAGCCTCAAGGCTTTAAAGTTAAAGGTAAGGAAAATCTTGTTTGCAGGTTGAGAAAGAGTTTATACGGGCTTAAACAAGCGCCAAGACAGTGGTACAAGAAATTTGATGCTTTCATGGAAGCAAATGGGTACAGTAAGACTACTTGTGATCATTGTGTATTTATGAAGAAATTTTCTGAAGGTGACTTTATAATTCTCCTGTTATATGTTGATGACATGTTGATTATTGGTCACAATACTGCCAAGATTAAAAAGCTCAAAGGAGAACTCAGCAAATTCTTTGCCATGAAGGATTTAGGTGCTGCTAAGAAGATCCTCGGCATAAAAGTCATTCGTGACAGGAAGAAGAAAGAACTTTGGTTATCTCAAGAGGGATATATTGAGAAAGTTCTTGAGAGATTTAATATGAGCAATGCAAAACCTGTTGTTTCTCCACTTGCAGGTCATTTTAAGCTTTCTTCAAAGGAATGTCCTATAAGTGAGCAAGAAAAACAAGAAATGAAGAATGTCCCTTATGCATCAGCAGTAGGGAGCTTGATGTATGCCATGGTGTGTACAAGGCCAGATATTGCTCATGCCGTTGGTGTTGTTAGTCGGTTTCTTTCAAATCCAGGAAAAGAGCACTGGGCAGCATTAAAATGGATTCTCAGGTATCTCAGAGGTACTTCTAAAGTATGTATACACTTTGGGAATGATAAACCTGTGTTGGAGGGTTATACAGATGCAGATATGGCAGGTGATATTGATTCAAGAAAATCCTTGTCTGGTTATTTAATTACTTTTGCAGGGGGAGCAGTTTCATGGCAATCAAAACTGCAGAAGTGTGTTGCTTTGTCAACTACAGAGGCTGAGTATATAGCAGTTACAGAAGCTTGCAAGGAAGTGTTGTGGATGCAGAAATTCCTACAAGAGTTAGGTCACGAGCAAGAAAAGTATGTTTTGTACTGTGACAGCCAAAGTGCAATTCATCTCAGTTTACGACGAATTTTAAAAAAATTCGTCGCAAAACGTTTTGCAACAAACTTTGCGACGAATCCTAGTTCGTTGGTATAAACTCGTCACCAATTTTTGCGATGAAAATTTTGTATTTCGTCGCAAATTTTAGCGACGAAAAGCTATTTTCGTCGCCAAATTCGTTGCAAATCTGTGACGAATTTATGTTCGTCGCAGATTTGCAACGAATCAAATTCGTCGTAAATCTGCAACGAAAACAGAATTCGTCGCTAATATGCAACGAACTTAAATTCGTCGCAGAATTCGTTGCAAATTTGCGACGAACTTTTATTCATCGCAAATTTGCGACGAATAAAATTCGTTGTAAATCTGCGACGAAACCAGAATTCGTCGCAGATTTGCGACGAATCTAAATTCGTCGCAGATTTGCAACGAATTTGTATCGTCGCTAATTTGCGACGACGAAAATGAAATTCGTTGTAAATCTGCGACGAATTCTGCAACGAAAATGGTTTTCGTTGCAAAATATCACTATGATAGATTTGCGACGAATTTATTTTCGTCGCAGAAATTCGTCGCAAATCTGCAACGAATTCCATTTTCATTGTAAAATTTGTCGCAAAATTTAAAAAATAATTCCTATTCTACTCATTTATTGATTATTCCGTATATACATAAAATATTGATCCAACCGGATCGATTCACAAATTATATAGAATCTATCGTCGCAAATATTAACATCCACATCCACAATATAATACACAATCAATAACAAAATTCATTTCAATATCAACATCCATATAACATTAATAACAAAGATCCAAATGATACAATCCATACAAAGATCCAAATGCTACAATACATACAAAGATCAACAATAGACATGTGTACATGTTTATAAGTCAAAACCAACATCATATCAACGTGTGTACATCAACAAGCTGGATGATGACTTCTTTACTCTGGTACAATGTCAGATTTTGTTCTCCAGAGACTGCTGCTAAGTGAGGTCTCTACTTGAGAATTGTGGACCCATTCACCGATCGCCACGCAAGCATCCCCAACGGCACTGAGACAAAATAAGAATAAGAATAATTACCAAAGTGAAGCACTCAAAGATTTACCAGAACAGGTTGTACAAACACCGTCATACCACATGCAAGTTTTAAGCATGACCCGATCGACTAGAGACCGCGGCCTCGAGCTCGAACTCCTAGGAAGCACTTGCCTCTTCTGTCAAGTAGTAACAGCGAAAAAATCATGTCAAAGAAATACCCTGGTTATCTTCCATTTATTAAAATCATAGAAAAACAAAGATTTTCATCAGTATTTAAAAAAGAAATTAACTATTAACAAAAAATGGGATTGCCTAAAAATTGAAAACCTGGTAAAGCAGCGTGATGGAGAAGGCAGGCGTCGCGATGGAGAAGGCAGGCCGGAGCTCGCGGCTTGCGCCTCGCTGCCAGCGACCAGCAGCCGTCGCGGTCCGCAGGCGTCGCTTCCTCAACCTATGCGGCGTCGAGCAGCGTGATGGAGAAGGAATAGAAGGGGGGAAATTGCTTACCTAGCTTGGAGCTACCTTCGTTGAAGAAAGGAGAGAAGCTGTGGCTGATTTTCGGCTGTTTCCGGCGGCAGCGTGAACAGATCGCGCGAGAGAAAGGAGGGGAAGAGAAATCGGTAAGTGGGAATCGGGCCACCAGCCGGCGCGACCACCAGCCACCGTGGCCACCGGCACCCGTAGCCTGCGCCTCGCTGCCAGCGGCCAGTAGCCGCCGCGGTCGGCAGGCGTCGCTTCGTCAACCTATGCGGCATCGAGCAGCGCGATGGAGAAGGAATAGAAGGGGGAAATCGCTTACCTAGCTTGGAGCTACCTTCGTTGAAGAAAGGAGAGAAGCTGTGGCTGATTTTTGGCTGTTTCCGGCGGCAACGAGAACAGATCGCGCTAGAGAAAGGAGGGGAAGAGAAAATCGGTAAGTGGGAATCGGGCCAGATCTAGGGTTTAAGTGAAAATTTTAGCGACGAAACGGATTCGTCGCAGAATTCGTTGCTATTTTGCGACGAAACGGAATTTCGTCGCCGATTTGGCAACGAAACAAGATTTCGTAGCCAAGTTTTGTCAAAATTATGGGCAAGGAGCGGGAATCGGGAAAATTTGGGGACGAAACTCGGTTTCGTTGCAAATTTCGTCGCAAATTTGGCGACGAATTTGTATTTCGTCGCCAATTGGGCAAGGAGCTGAATTGGCGACGAACATCGAGTTTCGTCGCCAATTTGGCGACAAACAGCGAGTTTCGTCGCCAAATTGGCGACGAATTCTCCGTTCGTCGTAAAATTTCATCCCTATAAACTAATTTTTTAAATTATAATTTAGCGACCGAATCAGAGTTCAGTCGCTAATTTAGCGACCGAATCGGAGTTCGGTCGCTAATTTAGTGATCGAACGCGCGTTCGATCGCTAAATTATAGCATTTGTCCCTAACTGCCAAATTGGGACGAATCTGGAATTCATCCCTAATTTTTGCGACGAATTCGAGATTCGTCCCTAAATTTGTCCCAAAATTGGGACGAATTCTGAATTCGTCCCAAATTAGGGACGAATCGAGAATTCGTCCCTAATTTTGGAATTCGTCCCAAAATCCAGAATTCGTCCCTAAGTTTGGGACGAATCCAGAATTCGTTGCAAAATTGACGACGAACAATAAAATTCGTCGTCAATTTGGCGATGAATAAGATTTTCGTTGCCAAATTGGCGACGAACAATCAAATTTCGTCGCCAAAATTGGTGACGAACACAATTTTCGTCACCAAATTGGCGACGAACAGGATTGTCGTCGCCAATTTGGCGACGAACCAGATTTTCGTCGCCAAATTGGCGACGAACAATCATATTCGTCGCCAAATTGGCGACGAACAAGATTTTCATCGCCAATTTGGCGACGAAAATCCGGTTCGTTGCCAAATTGCGACTAATTTAGCGATGATTTATTTTTTTGCAACGAATTGATTGAGTTGCTAAATTAGCGACTAATATTGGATTCGTCGCAAAATTTATTGCAGATTAGCAACGAAATATGGATTTGTCCTAAATTTCGTTGCTAATTGGCGACGAAATTTTTTTGTCCCAAAAGTCCGTCGCAAAATACCTATTTTTTTGTAGTGATGGTTCTGATATGATGACTAAGGCATTGCCAAAAGAAAAGCTTGCAGTATGCCGAGATATTGCAGGTATGGGGGAACCTTCCTCCATGTGATCAGGAGGGGGAGATGTTGTGGTCCCTCCACATGGGCCACATTTGGGCTTTTACCCTAAGCCCACTTTGGCTGTATTCTGTTTAAATTGAGGATGGCAGTCGTTGCAAGAGATGCAGCAAGAGAAACAAAAAAGGAGAGAAAGAAGGTGTACAGATTTCTTCAGCGCAGTTTCGGAAAAACTCAGTTTGTCGGAGTTTCAACCGTTAGATCATTGTCAAATTTTGACAGCGTGTTCGTAACATCTTGGGCATCATTTTAAACGGTGAAGATCGGATTTTGACATCTGCAAGTCTGTCCAAATTTAGAAAAATGAACTAGAGAAATCTAGGATTTTCATAATTTTGTGAGATTCTTCTTATTCCTAATTATTCTCTTATATTCATCATGGTGATGATAATGATGATTATGCTGCTGTATTGAACATTGGAGTTTCCATTATTATTGGTGATAGTGGAAGATTTAAGTGGCCAACTCGGTCCCGTAGTTTTTACCTAATTTGAGATTTTCCTCGCTCAAAATTGGTGTCGTTCTAAATTTCTATTTGATTTAGCTATTTGTTATTGTTAAATTTGATTGACTGGATTTGCATTATCTATTTGATTACACAACGTGGGAAAGAGAATTATTATTATTCCGCTGTAAGTTATCTGATAACAGATTTATTGAGATCATTCTTTCCCAACAATAGTTATAGCTATGATCCCACATTTGGGATAAGGATGAAGATATTGGCATTATATATATATATATAATATATATATATATATATATATATATATATATATATATATATTGGATTGGAGAGGTGGAGTAGTAGTGTGGAGGCTGAGGCTGGGATCATTTGACTATTTGGAAAATGGAGAATTAATTAGATTTGAGATCAATTAAAGGCCGGCGCAGTAGCAGCTGCATGCTTTCAGTTTCATGCGCCCACCAAACTCTACGTCTGGCACTAACATGGTCAGGTCAGACAGCCGTTGAAGAAGCACAAGTGGAGTCTCATTTATTTATTTATTTTGTTAATAGAATTAAGATGAAAATGATAGAGAGAAAATGTTAAAGTGGATGTTTATTGGGTCGAGATGATAAAATTTAATTATAAAAATTATTTTTTCTCTATTATTTAGGTATTAATATGAATTGAATAATAAAGCATATTAAAAAATTGAAGTTACCTTTCAGACGTATTCATTGATCAAATAACTAACTTTTGGCATTTGCATTCATTTTTATTTTTTTTAGTTCATATGACTATTCTTTGTGTTTTATATTGACAAAACATGAAGATCTTGGTGTTGAAATATATTTAAAGACGAAAAGCAAATGGAGCAGCATTGCAGAATTCTCCACGATCGTAGATCATCCAAGAGTCAGATTTGCCATCAGAGCATCACCCAGAGCATTCAGCAAGAACCACAATCAGACCATGGCATGTGCCACGACATGGTGCATGTATGGCACCTGCCACGGCCTATCCCATGTATGGCACCTACCATGGCCATACGGCGCATCTCTTGTATTTTAGAAAATTCTACTAGCCTCTCCTGTATTTTAGAAAATATTATTAGCCACCTTTTATTTTTAATAAATTATGTTAGAGTTGCCCTACATTTTAGAAAACTTTATCAATGTTCTAAAACTATAAAAGGAAATAAAAAGAGAGACGACTACATAAAGGGAGCTAATGATGAGTGATCAGGGGATATCTTGTGATAGAGGATCAAGGAGGAGATTGCATCAAAGGCATCAAAGGAGTTGAGTGTACATTGATTATTACATTAGCTTTTTCATGATATTCATTTTCTGTATCAACTTGATATTTTTGATACAATTAATGCATAACAATAAGCATCATGGAACCAAATATCATCTTAACATCTCATTCCATGTATCGAGTGGCTCAATACATAATTAAGATAATTCTAAGTATGGCTCAATACATATTATATTATCTACTTGATCGATTGTTACTAAGTAGTTTTTGATATCTAATAGACCTCTTAAATAATAATTTTAATATGATTGATTTACCTTACTATAGCATCTACTGCTCTAGTTGGTTGTTCACCTTTTTCAAATGTAATTTTTGTATTATATATGATTGTGCCTAATGATACATCGATTTAGAATTTAGAATATATGATTTAAAATTATTAACATCAGTACATGTTAAGGATGAATATCAATAAAGTGTCCTACTTATCCAATAACTCATACAATTACATGCATAAATTAAAATATAAAATTTAACATGCTAAAGCATAATCCATTTAAGATAAAGAAATGACACATTCTCTAGGATTGTAAATGAATTAAATACTTCATTATGGTTAACTGTAGTTTTCTGATTCACCTCCTTATAGATAGTCGTGAGATCGATCGTATGAGACTGCTAGGTAGCAGATTCCACTTTTTATTGAAGTAAATGAATCAAATATTTATGAATAAGTTTGATGTTCAATTTGGTAAGAGCTTGTTTATGGTTGTTCAATACATACAAAATCAATTAAATGAATAAGCTCGAACAATTCGTTAAACTAAATGAATAAGTTTAAACATGTGTGTTCAACTTGTTAATGTTTGTATACTATATTCATCAATAAAACTGCTATCAACATGTTAAATAATTTTTTTTTAAAATGAATAAATAAATTTATATTATCAAACTCAATAATCAACTAAATAAGTTTAAAATGTAAAAGCTTCAAACAATCAAATAAGCTTGAATTGAGAACCAAGTTCAAGCTCATAAAAGAGAAACCAAGTTAAACTTGAACAATCATTTCAACAGTTTAATTGATTTTAGGCTTGGATTGGCTTAGCTTAGTTACTTTATCAAACAAACTTGAACATCACATAGTTTGACTTGGCTTGACTCATTTACAACCCTAACATTCTCAAACCTAATGATTTAGGCCTAATTGGTAACTAAGTATTTGCCATTTTCTAAACATCTATAATGGTATTTTTAGAGTTCAAATGATTTGCTCTTTGATTGACCATGACTATGAGTCGACATAAGTAGACTTTGCTTTTGCTTTTGAATTATAGAACAAAGTGGCCCCCCCCCCACCCATCATTGGGAGGCCATATGGGAGGGTATTTTCATGACTTCGTCGGAATTTGATTGTTGCTCAATTTTATAAATCTATGTGTGTGACTAAGTCAGCTATGCCCTAGGAGCTACCCAAGCCAGAAAGATCCTAAGTTTGCTAAATCTCATATAAACACGGATATATGAAATAGATTGAATTTTACACTCACAAATCTAAATCGTTCAGCACCATGACTTTCCATTTTATTTTAATATAAATTTTTAAATATTATTATTTATCTATATGATTAAAAAAATAGGATAGACTAGGCCCGACCCAGCATGGCCGATATCATGATGGGTCGGGCTGTGTAGTGGGCTTATCATGATGGGCCGGGCCGACCCACACTTTGTACCTCCGCTCCTGATCGTCACGTGATCCTCTGTCTCTATAAATAGAGCACCAAAGGCGTCTTTCTTTTGTCGTCTTTGAAGTTCTAGGGTTTTCTTCACCGCCGCACTTTTACTAGTTATTTCCGTCTGCCTCCTCTTTTTTCTTTTCATTTGATCTTGTTTGCTTCCGTAATCTGTTTTTTTTTTGGCTCTCTGAGTTTTGCCATGATGAAATCCTCAGAGGATTGTCGAGTGATTGGGGGCATTGAGCTTCCAATGTGATATTCTCAAAACTGCAAAAGATTTCTGAGCAAAGATTTGATTTTTAGAGCTAAAATGAATCTTATCAAGATTGATGTTTGAATCACCGCCAAGGATTCTGATCGCGGATTTAACTCTAATCACGCGTCTCGTCTCGAGTTTTTTTTCTTCTCCTATGATTTTGCAGTATTTTACTATGTTTGTTTGCGCTTGTTGATCGAAATAAATTGATTTGTTTTAGCAGTAATGAAACCTATCGTCTCCTGCGCCGCCCGTCTGGTAGCAGCCGCTTGTTCGCCGAGGCGAATACGATCGCGGGCGGTGCCGCTTGCTGCTGTGGCGCTTCCTAGCGGGCTCGTCGATGATGTACTGATGCTGGCGGAAGCCGCATCCTCTTTGCGCTCGGAGGGAAGCAGAGGATTACGCGACGAGCACCTCTGCTTCGTTTCTTCGGGATCTTCACTGCCGCTTGGCCATTCAGATGCTTCCTCCTCAGTCTTCTTCCATACACAACCTTCCCGTCCTGTTCAGTGAGGTACTTTTATCCGATTGCTGTTCTCCGTGCAAGTGATAGCTTTCTACCTACTGTTTCAATCAAAGGATTGCGAATGATCATACTCTTGTGTTTTAATGAGATCAATCTGTGTTTTGGCCTTCATCCACGCTTTTCTTTACTCTTTTCAAATGTGAAATTGTACTGATTGAACTGGTACAATTACATTGGAACTTATTTGGCAAGAAAGGTGATGGCTTTTGGTTTTAGTTACCATGATTTGTTACTAATGTGCTTGAACTATGATCACAATATGGAACATCATCTTGCATTATAGTTATATGATCACAGTTCTCTACATCTTTTTGCATGATAGGTATAATCTATGACTGAGGTGAATGCCATGTGAAGTTCCCAGGAACAAAATGCAAAGTTTCAAGTAGATGAATGACTATTATTTATTTATTTACTTTTGAAAAGAAGATGTCATAGCCCTCAAGCACTCACTTTTGACAGATTTCTAATACTCATGCCAAACACTCTTGCCCATGGTATTATCTTAAAGTTTTGTTTTAACCATCCAAGTTAGTCTTCTCTGTTGATCCTTAGTTCCCTTTCTTCTCATTTAGCAAGGCTGATCTCTGCAGGATAAAGGTATACATTGACTATTTTTTGGGTAATAGACTACTGCTACTACTATAAATCCATTTATCAAGAGCAAACAACTTAGTTTTGATTCCAATTGTCATTGACAGTGAGTGTGACCAAACAACCATGTTAGTAAAAGTTGGTCATCAATTCAAAGGTATAGTATCAATCCAAAGATCATCTCATTCATTACTGATTCACCATTGCCAATCAACTTTATCAAACTAACCTTCAAATCCAACATGGATTTCTGAATGCATCTATAGGGTCAGGAGATAGTACTGCCTATTACCATATTTTTAGGCTGTGGCACAACATACTTTCCCCTCTTAAGATACTAGATCAGCAGGAATTCTCCATGTCAAGAATAGGGGGAATGCTGTTGCATTCAAGTAAGACTTCAAAACTTAACATCTCTAAAGGCATACCATTCAGCAACCGTCCATGCAGTAACCATTTGCCACTTAAGCAAGCTAAGTGATATCTTGTTTTCAACAACACCTTGAAAGAATTTTGTACAAAGCTTAGAAACATTCTCATAAGTCATAACTGAATCATTCAACCAACCAGTTGCCTAGGAACAGGTAAGGAAGTAGAATTGTTCTACCAGTTTGTGCTATATATTGAATAGCCCAACTCTTAATGCTTTCACCAACCTTGCCGACATCTTGATTCTGCATACTTAGATATCCTAGTAGGCATCTAAGTAGTCTAAAATGTTGGAGCCTTTAAAGGATAGCTACTCTTTCCTAGTGTTCATTCATAAAATTCCTCAACTAAATTGCTAGTTGAAACCAGAATAGGACCAAGATCAAAAGTTGCTTTCTGCAGGTGAGGCACACAAACTTTTCACCACTCGAGGTCATTGCAATCCCCCATGTCTTAAAGAAGAAAGCAAAGACACTCGAGGTCAGATTGACCACTGTCACTTGTTGAATTCCTCAAATGTGTGGCATATTGAACTAACTATCCCTAGTGACGAAGTACTCTCAAAGAATTTTCCATACAAAATTGTATAAAACTGCACTTTTGGAGATCGTCCTCCAGTAGTACGATAGCTCTTGTTGCTGAAACAGCATCCAACAACCCTCAACAATCGATCTAAAGAGACTTGCCAGACAGCTTGCCAAGCATGAAGAAGACCTCAGGATTGATTGCAATTGTCACTCAAGTTGTCACCATTTAAAACAAGTGTCATTTCCATAATGATGCCCTTTCCCTCAAATGCAATGTAATGAAATGTTTAATATGACAACTACAAATAGTTTTGAATACTATTAGATTTTATACAAACATTACAAGACCAAATTGTCACCATAAATACTGCCTTACAGCATATTTACATCTTTGATACTTTTAAATATTTTGCATGAAATTATAGGCTCAAGATTTTGTTCTTCAAAATTACATTGCTAACCTTGAACCTATGTTGCTTCATTCCTCTTTGAAAAGCTCATCTTATGACTAAGAATTCATAATTCACCTAAAATACAAGTTCACATTAAGTTGTAAGCATTGTGTTTGAAAAGTCTTGGAACATTAACAAGAGCATCCTTTCTTATGAATATATTGATGAATGAGATTTAGTGTCAACTCCAACTAACATGACAAGTTGGTACCACAAACAATAGAAGAAAGTCCTGTTAAACTGTGAAGGAGAATCAGAGGCTGACTTGGCAGGCAGCAAGAGATGAGCACATACAAGAGAATTCTCAAGATCTTTAAGTAACGGTATCTAGGCACACAGATCCTGTCAGGAACAAAACAAGGTTTTTGTGAGTTTGATATGATATTGTTTTTGATCAATCACAAATTTTCTTGTACAGGGTTGGTTCTACTGTAAGTGCTCCATAGATAGAGTTGATGAAGCCTCATGGCTGTGAATTGGAATACTTCAATGCAAGGAATAATGGATTGAAAGGCCAGGAAGCAACAAACATCTTTTCTAGTGAAAGCTATGAAGACATTTTTAAATTTTACAATCTTTCAAATATTACTGAAGCAATTTTACTAAGATTTAGATTCTCAAGTGATACAGTTATTGTAATTTTTGAACCAACAATCATAATTATGACTATGATCAAAACATTTTGATGGCCTTCATTGTAAAAAATGGTTTAGGATTTCTATTTCATTCTCATCTAACTAGATTTGCAAATAATCATCAAGGTTCTTTATTACTGGGTGTACATTTTCGACTAACAAAGCCTAGAATATTGATATGAGGACTGCTTTAATGCCTTATGTTTACATCAAAATTTCCTGTAAATAACCATCATGGAGTTGGATCATTCACTTAATAAGCTCTATATATATCGATCTAGGGACACTTTTGATGACTTCCATTCCATTTCATCCCAACTAAAGTTAGCAATGGTCGAGGAGTCATCATGAGTCATGGGATCGACTGTGTGGGATCGTTGGAGTAGTGCCATGAGAATTTCATTTTTGTTGAAAAGGAGTCCCCATGAGAATTTGAGAGTACACTTTGCCTTAACATCTACCCTCATGGTGAGCGAGGTAGTTGTTCATAAAGGGTTGTGTGGGATATTAATCTCTCTTTTGTTGATAGAGAGGGAATTTACTAAAAAAGAATTAAATAATATCTAAACGAGAGTAAATTCATAGATTTTCTAGACTTTTCAAATATTGTCTTCAATTTATGGAGAGGCACACTATGGTAGCACATATTTTCAAAGTTCCAAGCAAAGTTTCGTGAGTGCACCCATTCTTATCATTCCTATTCCTATCGATGATGACTCATTGATCCAAGGACTAGAAGCAAGCAACAAGATTTTGGCAAGCTTGCATTGAGTGGCAAGCTTCATCTTTTAAAGGGGATTTCATAGATAAGGGTTGAGGCATGCCTTTCCTTAGTTCCTTCTTAATTGCTATCTAATCTAACCTTTGTGTTGAATCAATTTGTTCCTTTCATTTTGTTGGCTAATCTATAACTTGGTAGGTTGACAAGAGACCAAAATTTGGCATATTCTCCATACATTTATCAACTAGGAAGTAATGAATCTTGGAAAAGGAATAGAAACTCCTTTGGATTGACATGGAAGTTTCATCCCTTGTTTTGAGCATAAGACTAATTGGATAATGTTTCAAACAACATGATAACAAAGTTGAATACATAACCAGTGTTTCAAATCTCCATGTCAAACTTGGCAGTCTCAAGATTCATTGTCTTGTGCAAATGCTAGAACCAAAAGATTCAAAGATCAACATGGCGATCGAGAAGTTCAGGTAATTATTTGTGGTGATCCACTACTAGTAAAGATTTTAGACACAAGCCAAAGTCCATAAAAGAGACATAACAGAAGAAACCATCACTAGAGATCTAACTTGAGACTACTTATTTAAAGCATACTATCTGTCCTCGCCGGCAACCTCCTGAAGAAATTTATTGGTGCAGAAGGCATCCTGTATCGGAATCGCGGGTGCCGCATCACATAGAAACCGGCTAGGGCACCCAACACCTGCAATGGGGTCACATAAAAGACAAGCGCAGCCATCAAGCAGAAAACCACAAATATTGCAGTGGCCCGGGGATCTCTCCAGCTAAGCAATGACTGGATCCTCTCCCCTTGAGTTGCTAAGTCGCCTACCACAATTTGTATCCTTCCAGCAACGCTCCTTAGCCGATCGTACCTCATACGAACAAGCTCTGGATTCCCGCTGGTAGGGAAGGTATCGAACTCCTCGTTGAGCTCGTCTGGATTCACAGCTTCTGCATGTGAAATTTTGGTGTTCATGTGTGGAGGATAGCGTGGTCGATAGCGGTAGTTCCAAATGCCAATCAGGAACATGTAGAGAAATATTGTAGGAAGTATCAGTTCTGGGAAGCAGACTAGCATTAAGAACAGAATGTGCACCAGTACAGTGGTGATGGGGTTCCTCCACATACAAACATCTCCGAACCATCTGCTCACTGCAAAAACGCCTGAGAAAACTGACATAAGCCTGAAGAAGTTAGCTTTGCTTCGACGCATGCTCCATAGATGGGAGTTGACATCAGACATGTACTCAACAACTTCCTTTCTGAGGGGCGGCTCCATTCGGTTAAGTCGTGCAGCTACTATCTGAACAGCTTGGTGCCGCAGCATATCTTGTTGCATCATGGTTAGAGGCCGTATGTAATGCATCTTGGGCAGCAAAGGTTTTGAGTACAGGTACATCATGTTAATCAATGATGTCGACGAGAACCGTAAAGCAAGGTGGAGCTCGCCCATCTTCTTGACACCAGAAGGATGTAAAACAAGAAGAGGGTATGCATGTGTGTACACACGGCCTGTTTCGAGGGTTGAAAGACGAATGCGAACCTTGCCGATTGTAGCATCTTTGTTACCATTAGGACTCTTCTCTCCTAATTGGCAATTGTCAAAGACACCAACTGTAAGAACTGTATCTGGATCAAAAACTTCCCATGTATACTGCTCATTGTATCTCGGGGATAGAACATTCATGATGGTACGGGTCCGCACCCATTTCTGGCCATACTTGGCTACACAATAGGTATCTGATGTCCCCTTTCCTTCTCGGGTCTTCATAGGATGAAGCCCTTCTGCTTTAAGTATGCCAAGCTCAAGCAACCCAATCGATGGCTTCCAAAGCTGCTTTGCTGTTGGTCTAAGGTCGCTACTGTAGTGGGTGGACTCATCAAGCACATGATATCCTCCATCCAAACACACACGGAGGTGAATCCTGCTAGAAAATTTATCCTTCTTGATCTGATCCACATCAATTGCAACAGGCCTCTCAAGATTGAACCACCGACCATGGACAATGCGATCATCAGCTCGCTTCTCAATTAATGCCAAAGGAATAACAACACGACCGATCACCTCGTCTTTGTTTGGCCCCACACGATCTTCCACAGAAAGAATGAGGTGATCCTCAAATGGTTCAGCAGCCACAAACATGTGGTCTTCATTCCAGAAAGCATTAAATGTTCGTGCCTGAACTGTTCTCGTCCTCAACACCTGATTTCCTAGCTGCGCCTTAACATAAACATCAGGAAAGCGGGTCTTATCAGCGAGGATAACATCTTGTGCCTCGACAATGTTGACACGAACATACCACAGCCTAGGTGCATGATACACTTTTGACCTGATGTGAGAGCCAACAGCAGAGGCATCAACAGGTGCAGCTGCATCAGAGTGCCATGCCTCAGGAAATGCTTCATCTGCTTGGGTTCCTATCCAAACTGCGAACATGAGTTCACCCTTTGTTTTTTCACCTTTCTTGTCCTCCAGCCGATACCACTCTGGAGCCAATGGACTATCTGGTGGAACACGTATGGGAACATCATTTAAATCAAGACGTACCAATCCAACAAAGTCATCCTTGAGCAGATCTTTGTCTTTGACCACAACTTCAAGAATTGATGCCTGCATCCTTTCCCTAGCAAATGCAAATACTTCATTCCATTCCGGGTTCTGATTCTTATCAAAATGTTTTGTGATTCCCTTGTAATTACCTACTCTCACTTCAACATAAGGATCAAGGCTTCCAGTAATATCCATGGTCGGTAAATCTCGCGCCTTCACAACACGAACAAAAAGATAGTGCATTTGCTCCACAAGATCATATGTACTAGAAGGCTTCTCAGCACGAATAACACGGCCTCCAACAATCTGGCCCCCACCCAGGAAAGGGTTAGTTTCTTTTAGAGCAAAGTCCACTGGCTGTTGTGAGGATGGTCCTGAGTACATCCTGACAATTCTGGGAGGTGGAGGCTCAGGTTTCATAGGATCCGCCACATGCCTAACTGGTTCACTGATTGGAGCAGATGAGTGGTGCTCATAGACCTCTTTTGGGATACTATGAAAGGTATGCCTTGACTCATGTCTGTTTTCTGCAGGTGGATTTGTATGTATAACCGGGGGGACTTGGGAAGGAACTTCATGGGCTAAACTTGGAGAGACATTGCTCATATAAGGATCGGTAGCTGGGAGAGGATTAGAAGCTTTTATAGAAGGGTCATCAATGAGGAACACTTTAAGTCCAAGTTCTCCTTTTATGCGTGAGAATATTCCACGTTTTTCCAGTGGAAAATGGAGTACAACAGCATCAGCAAGGTGTACAAAAGAGGTTCCAGAAATGCGAACCTTGCCAAGGAATGACCTGGAATGTGTGGCTTTGTTCATGTTGTACACAGAAGCTTCAAGAGCAAGCTCAGGGAGCAAGGTAGGATCTGCAATGTTGAAGTAGAAGCACTCATTCCATACAGGATTAAGATCTTTCTCTTTGATTGTTGTACGGAACTTCTGACCATCAAAATGAAGCTCCACACATGGATTGGACGAACCCTGCCCATCCTTAGGCATGAGGTCATGGGCACTTGCAACTTCTACACCCAATTTATAGTTGCTCATCTTTATGAAAGTTTGCTGTCCTTCTGTGAGAAATCCACATATAATTGAAAAGCTCAATATGATTCGAGTAACTAATTCTGTAACTCATTTCAGCTTATTATGTTAAAGACTTATGTCCCTGTAACGAACCTTATCTAGCAATTGTAGAAATTGTACAGACACCCTTAAAGTATATGATGGCTACATAATTAATAACTTATCAGAATACGGATTCTTTTATAACTTAAAAAGAAAATATAGCATGCAGAAGAGTGGAAGTTTTATAATATATTTTCCAGCATAGTTATCCAGAATATATTAGTCAATCCTTGGAGCATAAAATCAAAATAATAATGCTAGCCTGAACTTTATTTGTGAAAGAGAAAGTGATAAATAGTTATATGAACATCTAGTTACAAAGCATGATGAAGAATAAATAAAACAAAAGTTTATAGAAAGTCAGACATGCTCCTAAAAGATTTCTAGTCTCTGGTTCACAATACAATGGAAACCATCAACAAAATGATGCATTTAAAGGAAGATTATTTAAACTTCACTAACAACGGTAAAAATTTGTTTCTTTCCGCTATAATTTTTTCAGAGATCCAGTGAAAAGTAGTCATTAGGAAAATAGCATGGATATCATAAACACAAGAAACTTCACTAACAACGATAAAAATTTGTTTCTTTCCACATAATTTTTTCAGAGATCAGTGAAAAGTAGTCATTAGGAAAATAGCATGGATATCATAAACACAAGAGAATTACAGTGTGAATTTTAGTTTTTAAAAGATTTGTAGAGTCTGTATCATAAGACAATGGAAATCATTGACAAAGTAATGCATTAAAAAAAGGGATTATGAAAACTGCAATGAAATTGATTAATTTTTTTTCCATCATAAACTTTTCAGAACCAGTGAAAAGCTGTCATTAGGCAAATAACAGGGATATCAGAAGCAAGAGAGAAGAACATTGTGAACTTTAGCTCTTTGACTAATAACTTGCATGCTTATGCATCCATAGATGGAAGGAGATAAAATAACATCCTGGACACAGCCAAAATGCAAACAAACAAAAAAAAAAAAGAGTCTAAAGTGAAACAAATCAGAGATAGATTTTAATTAGCCCTGATATTACGCTTAGTTTGTTCTTGTTACTATCATATCTATTCTTTTTAACAATGTGCTTTCTTTCTAAAATAGCTAAAGTTTAGCTTTATTGGTAAGCAAAGTTTGTCACAATCACTACAACTCTATTCTTGTTCAGCAATGATCGTTCCTTCAAAGATGGTCGAGTTGAATTCACAATAAGAGAACAAAGGTGAAACAGACAGATATTTTGGTGTCATATTACAAAACTCTTCAACTTTCTTTGGCGAGAAAAATTAGATGAGATACACACTTTATGCAGGCCAAATAATCTAAAAAAAGAACATTTGTCCTATCTTGAGCAAAGGTGCACGCTTTTTCGTTCCCCCATTTATCAAAAGAGAAAAGCCCAACAATATAATGCGTGATGGAAAGAGCTAGTAGGACCAAAATGTGTGGGCGAACAAATAGGATCGCTAAAATGGGGGAACCTTGACAATTGAGGATCTCCCGAACGCTGTGTACCTATTTGCACTTAGAACATGAGCATCATCAGCTCGATCGAAGGAATACACGATCACTCCCACTCACACGCAGCTCAAGTTCCCTTTCATACACTAACCGAGACACCACCCTCCAGATCTGTACATGAAACACACTGAAAACGCAATTTGCCCCCATTTCACATCGCCCCTTCAACGAAAAAACTCAATAAACGAAGACAGAACAAAAATCCATTTTTTTCCCTCCAACACAAACGAGTCAGATGCAAACCTCAAGAAAAAAAAAAACTCACCTTTCGGGCTGAACCCTGTAATCGACTCCGATAACGCCTTCGAAGGTCAGCCTGGCCGAGATCTGGAGGATTCACAGCATTACGCCCTAGCAAAGAGGGAAATGAAAGAGGAAAAGGTTAGCAAGGAGTGCAGAGCGCAGATGGAGAGCAATGCAGAACGAAACCGACAGGCATTTCCGTGGGGAAAACGGAAGAAGGCTACCAAATCCTTTCGCCTCCACCTTTCTCTCCTCTTCCAATCTCCTCGAAACGCAGAAAGCTCGAGCTGTTCGTCGAAGCTGCGACGCAGTGCATTTAACTGCACTCCAAATTTTTATTGAATAAAAAATATATATTTTTTGAATAAAGAAAAATCGATGAAATTGGTCAATTTTTTAATACTAGCCGTTTGGTTTGGGTAAGTAAAAAACACGTACACTAAATTTGACTCACCCTAGATATACGCAAGCTTCGTTACCGTGGGTCCCGCAGAATCCAGAGACGCGAGTGAGAATTGGGCTACAAAATGTTTGTATAAATATATATAGCGTGCCCACTGAGTAGTGGGACCTACTTCAACCACGAATAGAAATCGTCTGGGAGATGATGGGTAGGATTGTCACGGGACTGGATTTGAGGAGCAATCTATTAGATCCTCGCTTGTTGCAGAACTACGAAACTGCCACTGGCGGAATCCTATTTATTTATTTATTTTAATAGAACCTACGCAGGCCAAAGAAGAAGCTCCAAAAGTTATTATTTCTCGGACAAAATTGAGTTTATTGCGATGGAGCAGATTTATAGAAGAAGACAAAAGTTTGAATTTCAACTTCGCCGAGCAATATTCTTTTCCATCATGGCTAACTGTAATTTCTCGATTTACCTCTTCACATATAATTATGAAACTGACCGTGTAAAACAGATTCCACTTTTTTACAAAAGAAGTGAGAAAGTCACTTCTAGCAATACAACAAAAGTAAAAAACATCTTTTTTTATCGAATGGTAGAAACATCTTACTTTAATATTTTTTTTATCAAAATTATATTGTAAAATGACATAAACAAAACATACTACATGCTTTTGACACTCATACTTTTGTCCATATTTCCACTAAATCGAATCACATTATAGCAACTACGAAATCAAAATAAACTTTTACTATTGGATCAAAGAAAACTAATTTTTTAATATTCATGAATTCTTTTTTTAAATCTCTTTTTCAAAATACATATTTAATCGATCTAGACAGTAGGCAAGACAATTGAAAAAGTTGGGTGGGTGTCAATTTAATTTACCTTTTAAAGTAAAAAAATAGTTGGTGAGGACAAATGTGGTCACACTCACACCTAAATGAAGTTCAAATCTGACTCAGCAATGGACCAAAAGGGAATGGTCTTTATGGCCATTTGAGCTCAACTTAGGGTTTCAAATACTCCGATTGTGAGGTTACATCACTTTTATAATCCAAGCTTCAGATTTGTGTCACATTATATTTTTGGATTTATTTATATATTTTTTAATTTTATATACTAAATTTATTTAAAATCCCTTAAATATTATTATAAAAATTAAAAGGATATTCTTTTTTATTATAATCATCAAAACACTTTTTTAATTTATTTTTAAAATAATGTTCTATATCGCTTCAACATATTTTTATTTTTAAAAATGCTCTTATTCTTTATTTTTTATATTACTATAGTAAATATGATTTCGTAATTATTATAATTGTATTAATTATGATCTTATAATTATTATAATTATAGTATTTATGATCTCATAATTATTATAATGTAATATTAATTAAAATAATTATTTATATTCATAATTATTATAATATAATATTATTAATATAGATCAGAATTAAATCTATATAATAATAATTATAAATTATAATTATTATAATAATATCAAATAAATATATTTTTAAAAATAAAAATGAACTGAGTTAACATGGGATATAGTTTTAATAACAATTTTAAAAAATATCTTTTTAATTTTTTGTATAATTCAAATTTTAAGATCTTTACAAACCAATTAATTTTAGAGCTAGACGATTTTCCTCTGATTCATCCAACAGTTAACATCTCAAATTTTTTATTTATTTTATTAAAGTAAAACATCTTATAGTATATCGTAATTAAAATTATAAAATATATTATAATATATGGTAATTAAATTTGAATCATATATGCTTAATTAATCTGTTTAATTATCACTGCACCATTTCGAGGCAAGAACGCCTTCTTCAAGATTCTTCTTATACGTACTCTAGGGAATCCGTCACTTTAACGGCTTCACATGATCAATCCCCACGACCATTTATAAGAAAGTAAATCAAGAAATTGCAGTTGGTCACGACACAGGGTATTACCTGACTTCTTCAAGATTTGAACCCTTGCCCTCTTCTACAAGTCTGCTACGTCGTAACCAACTCAGCTACTCTATTTTTAGGCATAAAATAAAATCTAGTCGATCAGTCAACAGTGCACTTGTGGTAATTTTTAAAATATGATGTATCTTTTTGAATATTTGTTAAAGTTAGATAGATAGTACGATAATTAAAGCGTTATTCTAATAAAGTAATAATAATTATGTTTCTAGAGGGTCGTGGCGTCGGTGGCTGCATGGCCGTCGGGGCCGCTGCGAGTCGCACGTGGGCGGCGTCGGGAATCGAGGAAATGGCACCTCGTTGTTAACGAGCACGTGATCGGGAAACATGTTCATGTGACTTGGACGTGATGCCCGTCCCTCGTAATTGATAAATTAATTAATTAATTAATTAAAAAAAATGGTCTCCGATTAAATAAATTATGGGCAAAAAAAAGACGTTTATCATTTGTCGGTAAAAAGGACGTTTTCCAATTAAAATCAAATGTACGTCTTATTTAAAATAAACGGTCCAAAATATGTCCTCGATATAGATTTGATTTAAAAGTTTTGTATCTGTGAATCGGATTTAGTATATAAAAATTAACAATCAATTCCCACGCAACTGACAACCGCGATCAGACCAGATTCTGACTGCCAACCGCGATCAGGCCAGATTCTGATCGAATCGCAGTCGCTAAACAACAGAGGACGACCCGACATGCGCACCACTGCGGGGTTAGATTCTGACCAAATCATGGTCGGAGACCGGCCGAAGAAAGACCGGCGTGCGATGCCAAGCCGTCCGGCGATTGTGATTCGGTCAGAATCCGAGCCGATCGCGGTCAGCAGTGGCGCGTCCGGCCAAATTCGCTGTTTCCGATCAAATTCGTCGGATTCCAACCACTATCCGATCGGAATCCAACATCGGACGGAGTGTCGACGAGAGGTGCGTCGATCGCACCCGAGGCGACGGCCAACGGTAGCCGAACTGCACAGCGAGAGTAGCGACAGCAATGGTGGATTGGCAGTGTCATATAAATAAAATCAAAATAAAATAATAACACTATGGTAGAAATTAACAATCAACTATTATACGATGTAGTAGTTACTTATTAATTTTTTCATGGTTGATCGTGATTAGATAATATTTATTTGAAATGTAGTAAGTGTTATAAAATCTTCTTTATTTGTTTTATTTATTAAAATATTATTTTAATTAGCTTTTACACTGCAATAAGTAAAATTAACAAAAAATAACAATACTTTGTAGAAGCCAACAAACAACTGTTACATATTGTAACAATTACTTATTAACTTTTACATGATTGATCATGATCAGATAATATTAATTTGAAATATAGTGAGTGTCGTAGAGTCTCCTTCGTTTATTTTACTTATTGAAATATTATTTTAACCAATTATCACTTTCGAATAAATAAAATTAATGACATCTTGTAGAAATTAGTAATCAATTATTATACATTATAACAGCTATGTTTCTATACGATCAATCATCAGATAATGTTAATTTAAATATGTAATGAATGTCATCTTCGTTTAACTCATCGAAGATCACACTAATAATAAAACAAAACACAAGAAACTGCATTCATATATCAGAGTTTATAAAAAAAAAAATCTTTGAAACAAGATCATAAAAAATTCTAAAAATTGGATTTAGTTACTTAATAAAATAGGAAGACATGTAGTATTTTTAGCTGTATGTATGAGCAAGAAAAAAAAAATCTTACGTTACAATCAAAAATTAAACCCTAAACTGAAGAGTGGAAGAAGAAGGAGAGGAAGTTTTTAGGTTGAAGATAAACAATATATTAGGTTGACGATAACCCTAAACACTAAACCTGGTTCAAAAATATAAAAATTTTAAACCATACCTACATTAATGGAATTTAGATCATTCACTTTAAATGGGACTCTCATTTATACTTTTTTTTTTTTTTGAAAAAGAGGTGTTAAATCCCAGTCAGTTTCATGGACTCTAATCAAAAAGTGGTCAGTCCGATCCCATGGAAGTTTCCCACCGACCACCAGGGTAAAATCGGGAAGCGCATACGGCGGTCAATCCAGATGTCCAGCATCCTTTGATTGCGTTCCCCATTTGGAGAAAAATTCCTGCAAATACGCTATCGTTGAGGATCGAATCGCAGGTCCCTGGATCACAACCCGAATATCCTACCGTTGCACCATTGCTCCGGGGGCCCATATAATATTTTGACATACGATGGATCCGATCGATGTTCTTTTGATTTTTACCCGTAAAACATTGGAAACCAAGACTTTTTTTCTTTTTTCTTTTTTATAAGTTGATATATAAAAGAAAAGTAGTATTGAGATGGGCTATGGCTGAGGAGCCTGCATTCACGAGCAAATGGGCGTGGGCTCGTACTTGTTGGGCCAGGACTAAGAAAATCTCTTTTACAAGTCGCTTCGTAATCATCCTTTAAGTGCGAGTCCAAAAGAAAGTCATTAGTGTGGGATTTGGCTTTCTCTATGGGTGGATTAAACACACTTCAGTAAAAAAAAAGTAGAATTCGTTATCCCAACAATCTCACATGGTCGATCTCACGATCATTTATGAGGAGGTAAATCGAAAAGCTACAGTTGACTACGATGAAGAAGGACATTACATCGACTTCGCCGAGATTCAACCCTTACCTATTTGGATTCAACACACGAATTTACTATAAAGAATTAGTCCAATAAAATAATCTAATTATTGGTTTAATAGATGAGATGATTTTATTGGATGTGAATTTTGTAGGTGTAGAAACTTATTAACGGATTTGAATTCTAAAGTTGTATAAAGGGCTATGATTCCCATAAGATCATTATAAAGATCTTGATTCTTGCCTTAACCTATGTGAAAGATTAAACTCGCTTTTGATTTGCTTCTTGATCATTAGATTGTTTAGATGACTTCAAGATCATAGCTTCGAACCTCGATTTAGATTCAAATTTATAATTTTATTTTCATTTCCATATTAATTTATTTTTAAATAATTATTGATACGATGGAGATTCATACATAGCATAGTCAAGGCAAAAGTCAAACTTTGATGGAGATTGAAGAGCCTCTATCAGTTTGGCCACCCGACTTCAAAGGATTCAACTTCTTCGACTCTTCTACCAGCTCGATCACCCGACTCCAGAAGACTTACCCTCCTTGATTCCTCTATCAGCTTAGTCATCCAACTCCAAAGAACTCAGCTTCCTTGATTCCTCTATCAGCTCAATCACCTAACTCTAGAGAATTCAACCTACTCGATTCCAGCACCAACTCGACCACCCGACTCCAAAGGACTCAACCTCCTTGACTTCTCTACCAGTTCGGCCACCCGACTCCAGAGGACTCAGTCTCCTCGACTCCTCTACCAGTTGTGTCATCCAACTCTAGAAGATAGTCTCCTCCACTCCTCCATCATCTTCGTCCTCTGCAAAATCCCATTAATGATTATTATGAATATTCTTGAATATAGTATCGCAGGTGAATAGAGGAGCACCCAAATGAATGTTAGACTTGGTTCCTTAGATGCTCTCCTAAACCTAAAAAGGCAATACATCAGGAGATGTACAAAAACATTCTCGTTTTCCTCTTCTTTCATATTTTTTTCATTACTCCTTGTGCCCATATGCTAACTTGAGTGTTGGAATGACTCTGTCAAATCCCCTCTGCATATATTCTAATCTATGTTTCAGTATTGCAAATCTTCCCATGTCTTCTTCATCCTCAATCAGTCGCTTTTTTCACCGTTAAAGTCGACAATACCACCCCTTCAATTATCGTCTCCCGCTAATTCACCAGACCGCAATCTGAACAACTATAAATTTAAGATAAAATTTTATTTAGATTTTTTTTTATTCTATACTATTCATATGCTATGCTTAGAAAAATTTCTTCAATTAATATCCAACTCTGTGATGATCGTGAAGTACTAAATATAAACTATAGTTTTTTAATTTACATCTTAGATGATCATGAAGTCGATCGTATGAAACCAGTTGGGTGATGGATTCAATGAAAGAAACTGATGGTCTCTGATACTGATACATCAGCGAGCTGCAGTGATCTTGGAATAGGGGGCATGTCGACATCTACAACGCCTTCAAGAACCTGAACGACCTGTCCCATGGTGGGTCTGCAACTCTCCTCATTCTGAATGCACCAGAAAACAATCTTGCAAGCTCTCTCTAGTTCTTCCAAGTCAACTTCTTCGTTCCCCACCCCGCTGTCGAGCACACTTGCAACCTCACCTGAGATGAGTTTGCTCGCCATGGACGTCGGATGATAGTGAAGACAACTGCCTTGCTCTGTTTGCTGCACATTTCTTCTTCCAGATATGATCTCCAACAACATCATGCCATAACTGTACACATCGGCTTTGGTTGTGATGGCAACGCCGGTGATCCATTCGGGGGCGAGGTATCCCGGAGTTCCTCTCAACGTCGTCACGACTCGGCTGAAGTCTCTTCCCATGAGCTTCGCGAGGCCAAAGTCTGCTACTTTAGGATTGAATGAAGCATCAGCCATGGCCGAAGATTAAGCAAGTTTCCATGCCAAACAAAGCATGGCCGAAGATTAAGCAAGGTAAAGAGTACCGGCATCAGATCGGTTATATTGTTGTTGAAGATTAAGCAAGTTTCTGTAGGGATCTATATGAGCGAAAAACCGATTAAACCACATATATCGCAGCGAAAAACAGGATCCCTCCAGAAGATCCATGCGAAAACATACTCGTTTGACGATTCTACCTACTAGAATCGAGTTTACCTTCGATGTGTGCCCTTCGCAATCCCGACAGCAACTCTTGCCTTCAAGGTCGTCGGATCTCAGCACGACCAGTGTGTTCGCGCCTCTATGGTATCCATACGAACACTAAAATGGAGAAGAACCGAACTGTGGTGCTAGCCACAGAATAGGGTTCGGCCAAGGGAAGAAGAAGAGAAGAAGAGGAAGAGCAAGGGCATCCAACAACCCCTTCATCAAGAGCCTCTCACCCTCTTTTATAGCCCACCATGAGATATAATGGATGAAGGGGAAATTAATATAATATTAATTCCGAAATTAATATTTTATTAATTCCCATGCATCTCATGCAGAATATCTTTCTCCTCTTTTAATGAAAGATCATGCATCTCATGCATGGCAATTTTTCTCTTCTTTTAAGGAAGATAATGCAGCTTTTTAATTATCATGCATCCCATGCATGATAGCCTTTAATCAAATTCGAATTTGGCTTGTGTGACTTGAGTCCAACTCGAGTCTCACACAATCTGAGCTGAGTTGAGTCTAACTCGAGTCCAACTCGAGTCCAGCTCAATCCAAATTGACACTAAGGGCTAATTTTAATAGTTTCCATGCCAAACAAAGCACCCTGTGGTATTATAGGAATAAGCATTGCAGGAGCAATCGTTCAAGCAAGCCAGTTCACATTCTTCTGAAGTTCCAGCCATGGCCGAAGTATCAGCTTCGTCAGGCAGCCTCACATTCGTCATCATGAAGAAGCCATCTTTCTGAGAATCGATTGTATTCTTCTGCTCACATTGCAGAGGAGTGATCCTCTCGCACCCAGCGGCTTTGTCGCCCAGATCCCAATCATTCGGAGACTTGATCCTGAATCCTTTGATACAATTGCAGGCGGCGGAGGAGGTGAAATCATTGCAGATGCCGAAAGGTCCACAGAGTGCAAAAACAGAGCACCTGAATCGAGGCTGAGTCCAATACAAGACCCAAGATTTAGAACTCTCTATCCATGTCCATTGTTGAGACAGGCCAGAGACAGGATCAAGAACATTTCTAGAGATCATAGCACTCCTTTTCATTGTCAACAAATAAGTAGCCATAGCCGAAGTTCCTGCTCGGAGCTATCTCAGGAATGGAGGCAAAGGTGTTGCCATTCCAGAGTCCACTGGCCCAATATATCCTGGACGAATTCCACAACATATAGCATTGGTAGTGTTATGGGATTAAAAGGATACAGACGAGGTTAACCAAGTCCTAACAGGTGATCGGATCAATCGCACCCGAGGAGGCACGGGACACCTCATGTAACCCCTCCTCGCTCGCTCTTCTGAGGATGAACTGAAGTCCACTTCGGTTCGGTCGCGCCCCCTCCTCCTCGCGCGCCATGCTGGGAGACAAACCGAAGTCCACTTCGGTTCGGTCGCGCCTTCTCCTCCTCGTGCGCCATGCTGGAGGACGAACCGAAGTCCACTTCGGTTCGGTCGCGCCCCCTCCTCCTCGCGCGCCATGCTGGGGGACGAACCGAAGTCCACTTCGGTTCGGTCGCGCTCCCTCCTCCTCGTGCGCCATGCTGGGGGACGAACCGAAATCCACTTCGGTTCGGCTGTACCCCTTCTCTCACCCGCTAGTTTCCAAGGGCCACTCCTTCCATCATTTGTTATGATGATCCCACGTGTCCTCTCACCTATTTCATCACGACACGTGTCTGAGGGGACTGCTCCTTTCTTGCAAGTCAACGAGGCCACGTGCTCACTGAACGGGTCATACCTCGGACCATACCTTTAGACATTCTCTAGGACACACTCATAACGTTAATGGAGCCTTCCGTGTCATGTCAAAGACATGACATTTCAGAATCTCCTTCCTTAAAAGGGTTAGTGTTTCAGTGGAGAAAGGTACGCGCACACGAGCTCTCACATTTTTTCTCTTCTTCTTCCTTGGCAGTTCCTCATCTTCGCTCACTAACTTAAGCATCGGAGTGGTCGCGCCGGGGAGAATCCCTGGCTCTCCATCTCACGGGCTCTTTCTTGCAGGCTCTCTAACACCACCAGGGAGGCGGATCTTGGACGAGATGCTGTAGAGTGAGCTAGCCGTCTCGTCCGAAGGTGCATCTCAACAGGACAGGTAGGTTCCTGCAGGATCCACATCGAGGGTGAAGATCCCAGATGCAGGATCGACATTTGTGATCGATTGGTGAGCTTGTCGAATCGAAGTTTGGCTCCGGGAAGCCAAGTGTCAGTGGGGTAATCAAAGCTCTGCCAGAAGATGAGAGAGGAATTGGACTCGTCCCTCAGTTGAAGGTTGCCGGTGTCGAGTATGACAGCGACTGTGGTGGAGTCTGAGGGGACGGTGACGTTGGTGGACCATATGATGGAGGAATTGCCGAGGAGGAGGAGGACAAGGTTGCCGTCGCCGGAGATTCTGAGCTCTGATGAAGTTGGGTCTTCGACGGGGGTTCCTCTGTTGGCCACCCAAACTGGAGTGAAGACGGAGATTTTGTCGTACCAGATGCCGATGTAGAAGTTGAGGGAGGAGCTTCCGGTGGGCGTGAAGAAGCCCAGCCTGAAACTGCCGCCGACTGAGATTGTGCTCTGGTTCCCTCTGAGAGAATTGTTTGCAGAGATCGCATCGATGGCGAAGGAGAAGGGAACATGGTGGAGCACTGCGAAGGAGCATAGGAGAAGGAGAGATGGGGACGGGGAGAAGAAGAAGCAGCTGGCAGCTTTAGACCAAGGAGCCATGGCTGCTCAAAGCTTTTGTGGATCATGGAAAGTTTCTGATTTATAACAAAGAGAAGAAGAAGAAGAAGAAGAAGCCATGGCCAGCAAATTGCTACGAGATGATGATGAACACCACGGAAGAATGGGATGCTCCCGTTTACTTTACATTGATGTTTGCGCCAAATACGTATGTTCGTTGATCATTAATTTTATAATTTTATGGAATAAATCGATCCAATCGATTAAATTTAAAATTTTAATTAGATTATTTTTAAATTTTAATTTTTAAAAAAAAATAATTAATTTGATTCCATTTTCATTTTAACATTTTTTATTTTGTTAATCCGAATTAATCAATATAAAAATAATAATTTGTAAATTTTAAATAAATAAATTTATGAATTCTTTTAATTGATAAATCTTCTATAAAATTTTTTAATTATTTTAATTAATTGATATTTGATTAATTTATTTTATTTAATTTTTATTTAAAAATCTGTTCGATTTAATTAATTTAAAAAATTTAATTTAGTTTGATTTTAATTAATTTGATTTGATTCGATTCGATTTTAACTCATCGCGCTTATGTTAAAAGTAAAAGAAAAGTATCCAATATGACAGAATCAAATCAAGCTAAATAATAATGTAATAATTATTAAAATATTTTTTTCTTATTAATTGGTCAATTAATTGACTCTTGTAAATTCAATGTACATTGTACCACTGATACAAGAATGAATAATAGGCTTTCTTTTTAATTCTCTCTAGACCAAGAGGAGATCATGCCCTGGGAAGCTTTTTAATAAAAGCCATAGGCTTTCCCTCTTCTTAATTAGAGTCATAGGGGAGATATAAATGTACATAGAAATTAATTCTATGAATATAGGAGAGATCTTTTGAATTTTTTATATTAATTCTATGAATATAGGGGAGTTATATATATGCTTAGAAGCTCAGCTCGAATAGAAAAATGTGTCTAAGTATGATAATCATGTGATTGGGTACGAAATTAGACAAAAAAATCAGAGATTATCAGGGTTTATCAGTAATATAATCAATTGGTGACTATCACCAATCGATTGCAAGCTCGAATGATTGATACAAAAGGAGCTAAATCGATCAGACAATCAAGTTTGGGCCACCAATTGATTGATAGGTCATATTAATTAATTAGTGGTCTTATAGTTGGCCACAGAATGATTCAGAATCAATTAGACAATCAAATTCGATGGGTTTAGCCTTGTAGACACATTACGAATGTGACAATCGATTGATGATATTCATTAATCGATTGGTGATATTGTTTATGGGCTCAATACCTCGCTAAATCGATCACATGGTTTGACTGATCCATGGTAATCGATTGTCATGGTTCATTAATCAATTGATGGGTATAATTTTTATTAATGGTGCCATAACAATCGATTCACACACTCCTGACTTTTACTCCCATGACAACCGCCGCTCCCAAGGGTATAATAGTCCTAATTTGAAGTAATTCTATGATTTTCTAAGATCATCACCAAGTCTTATTCAAAACTCACTAATAAATCTATAATGTTCAGAATTTTAAAATCTTAACATGATCTGAATTAAAGAAGTCTTAAAAACTTTTTAATGATGTTGATGAATGAGTATAATAGGTCTAAATCTTTTAATGAGTTCGAGATAAGATATCTCAAGACGGTACAAATTTCAAAAATTCATGACTTTCTATTTAGGCTATGAGTATGATTACATTTAAAAACATACAAGAAGTGCAATGAACTTATTTCAAGTATTTTTGAGATACGTAAAATCATTAATAAATTTTGATCAAAATGATAAATCTATAATGTTCAAAATTTTAATATGATTTGAATCAAAAAATCCTTTCTGATGTTGATGTTGTTGGTAAGTAAGTATAGCATGCTTAAGTTCTTTAATGAGTTTATATCAAATTATTTCTAAATTATAAAAATTTTAAAAATTATATTTTTAAATCTACATCATGGAATTCAAATCTAAAACATAGTTACATTTAAAAAAACTCTTAAAAGTATAATAATCTCAAAATGATTCTGAAATTCTTACAAAATATTTCGAACTCATTCCACTTTACTATTATAAATTTCTATCGGTAAACTAACAGAGTCAACTACAATCCACACATGGACCATGGAAAATTTGAAAATCGACTAGGACAATTGATTGTTCACGTAACAATCTACTGATGATGATAAGTACAAGAGAGAAAAGTTGGCAATCTACAACTTTAATGAAAATTGAAGAAAACGTGCAAACTCCCATGCAAGCATAATTTAACCATCAAAGTATAATGCATCAAACGACATCAACTTAAATCAGCGTCACAGGTTTTCTTTTTAAAGCAACTTCAATATGATCGACTTAAATCCACTGGTTTCATGAGGTGACCATGTTGAACTGAAACCTTGAGAGCTGTTGAGGAATCGTAGAGATAACAGGTCCATACCTCTGCATCAAGATAACAATATGCTTCAGCTACGTAGTTTTAGTTTGTTCCATCGGAAAACAACATATGACTAATCGAATATGTTCTGCCATGTTAAATGTTCATAAGAAATCTTACTGCATTAAAAAAATTACCTATGGTTAGGAATTAAAAGTTTGCAGTAAGATAAAACATCAAATACTCTAGGCAGTAGCACCAAGCAAGTTTTCCATGTGTCTTGATACACAGGCTCAAAAAGAAAGGGAGAATGAAAAGGCTTGCTTCAATTGGTATATTTTTCCTTGTGCAAAGATATTAGAATTGGCTTCAAAAGGTTATTATAGATAGTGGTATTTCTAACGACTAAGTAATGCATCTGCAATTATTGTAGTTGTGCTAATCTTCAGGGAAACGGAGATAAATGCAGTGTTTAGATCTTGATAGAAGATGATGTTACCTGAACATTGTCATACAGTTCAAATAATGGAACAGCAAGCAACTTCAAGTTCTTGGGAACAGCAAAATACTCTCTTTCTGAGAGGTGAACGATGAAAAGTTTCTTGCATTCCTAGAAGTAGAGGCGGTTAGATTTAGTCGATATCACATTCCACAGATATGGCCCCTGATGTCAACTTACCTTTGGCTTAGTAATGTGAGGAGGGCAGTATGGGTACATTACTGTCTCAAAGTTTGGCCTCCACCAGGTAGCAACACACTCCCCAATCTGCAAGTTGGCAAACAGTAAAACAACCTTTATAGAAGGTTCCTTAATTGGGCTTCCAACACAAACAACATACGCATTGCAATGTTTTAAAGAAAAGCAACTCATGATAAAGCTCACTTAAATCAATTGACGATTCCAATAAAACAAAAAGGCATCAGAATGCCATCAGCATATCATTACCTCGGAACTTGATTACCCTGCATCTTGCTATGTGTAAAATGGCCTAGGTCAGTTGCCTGGTCATTATTTTAGCCAGTGACCATTTTTGTCATCCTAAAATAGCTTCCAATTTTGAAGGGGTTCCCCAGCCATCACCCCAAAGGAAAAACTCAGTACCTACCCAGGGTCTCTCTTGATCAAGGACTTCTTTACCTCTTAACTAAGGCAAACAATATTATGAATATTCCAGATAAGAATATCCAATTTTAAGAGGATATTAACAGCTGCCTGTTTTGAGGGTGTACTTTGAAAATCCCCCGTAACATTTTATATGCTTGCCTTTTCATGTTTGAGAAAAGTAACAAAATGGAGACAATTGCTTCACAGAATATCAGAATATTAGAATGTGATTCCAACTAAATAGACGGTTATCTTACCCTCCAACCACTTAAGAATGATAAATACAAGTGCCAATTATATTAAGTTGCTTACATCAATAATAATAATAACGTATTTTAGGATATAGCGATAACAATGTTTATATATCATATATTATTTTTAGTTATATGTTATATTTGTCAAATTTTATAATAGTTAAATAATATTTTAAAATGAATATCCCGAAAGGGTTAATATTAGAAAAGCAAAAGATATTACCAATTTACCATCGTACTCATATTGATGCATTCATTAAACCTATGTTAATCTCACTATCTCATCAATGATTTAACACATTCCTAGAAATGTAATTCCTTGAAAAAATAGTTCAAATAACCATGATGAATACAATTCTACATTATTTTCTCTTGGAATGAGATAACACATCCCACTTTCTCATCAATGATCTAACACATTCCTAGATATGTAATTCCTCAAGATGATATTTTAGATAACCATGATGAAAGCAATTGTACATTATTTTCTCTTGGAATGAGATTAGCACATCCCTGAAATGAAATAAGCTTGTGCTACACAAAGAAAGCAAGAACATGAAGACAAAGGAAAGTTGAATTTGTTTAAATACCTGCCAATTAGGCTGAAAGGAAGCTGAACTTGGAGCAAGTTTGCTTGAAAGTTTCCGTTTCAGGCCCTCAATTTCTGAGAGAGCAGTCACAAGAACAATCAAGCAAGGACTTGGAATGTGCAATTTATAAATATGGCTCAGAAAAAATAGGGACGCGAAGGCACATAGATATGAAACAATACTGCCTACCATTTTCTCCAGGTTTCAGACGTCCACCGGGGAGTTTACAGAAAGTATTTCCTATTTGCAGTAGAAGTATATGTGGGTGGTTGTGCTCCTGCACCTAAAGAAATGAGCAAAATGGTTTACTGAACGTGCAGGGCACAAATATGTAATTTGATGAAAAAAAGTTGAGCTAGTGATGGACTACCATTAGGATCACAATCACATGAAAGGGCAAAAACAAAGGGAAACAGAAAAGCCAACAAGATAATGGTACTACGTGTAGTTATTTACCAACAAAATCCCTTCGACACTTGTCCGCATGCCTTCTTTCATATAGCTGAGGCAAAAGAAGCAATAAAAAATTTAAAATTATTAAGATCCAAATCAATGTTAAGCTACAAGAGAACAAGAAAAAGGGAAGTCCAAGACATTTTACCAATATAATCCACAAAACCATCACCAAGTCATCATCGTTATCAAATCAAACCATGTTTGCCCCAACTATTTGGAATCAACTTTACAAATTATCCCTCCATTTAACTTATGCAAGCTATATTACTACTAATATTCAATTTCATTGAATCATTTTTATTACATTAACAAAAAAATTTCTGTGGTCTGCCTCTACCCCTTGAATCATCTATTCTAAGGCCCTATTTACCTAGAGGAAAGGATAGGATCGCATCAATATTGAGGAGCTCTCCCTTGTGTACTTGCTCATCCCACATATGGTTGTTGGCTTAAAATCGTATCTGACTAAAGCTGGGTGGGCATGTCATTATGTCTGCAGAAGCAAAGAGAAGAAGGTTTTTTCCCCCTTCCCTTCCACTACGCATGTGAGATGAGGCCAATTTGGCATTGCGTGGGATGAGGCGAGATCAAGTAGGAGATAGATAATTATAGTGTACTACTACATTTGCTTCTCGCAGACATATTCCTATTGGAGTTGGAGCTTTTGCAGGTCCTTTCTAATTATTGATCATTTTTATTGCTTTAGTCATTATTTAACAAGGAGTAGCCTTTTCCCTTAGCTCTCACTACTTTAGTCATTATTTAAAAAGCCATAGCCTTTTTCCTTAGCTTTTTCCTTAGTTAGTATTTTTAATATTTTATTCATTATTTAACAATTCCATTGCTTTTACTATATTTGCTTCTCTTAGCCATAGTTGTTTTCCAGAGTAACGTATAAGAGGTATACGAACTAAAACTGATTCAACAATCATGATTTAGCAGTAACAATCTAGAAAACAATGGTTGCATATGAGACAAGAAGGTGGAACTACAAAGAAAAAGAGAATCAAAATGAAGTAACCAAAGTTCTCTTCAAGGTAATAATCCTGGAGATTTTCTGAAAATTAGGCTTGTGTATGCTTACAAACCATAGGTTATTACCCTAAATCCCTCTGGTGATGATTTCAATCCAATCAAAAGCTTCTTCAATCACAATTCGGCGGTGAATGTCAAAGACAAAAAGTACAAAAAGAAATTGCTCTAATGTGAAACCTTGTAGCATACTGATAGGTAAAAAGGCTTTCTACATTGAGCACTAGATGATTGATAGAAGTAGTTCGACATGGGAAAACATGGGAAAATCTTTGCAAGCAATGTTCTATGAGAAAATAAGGGGGGAAAAACAAAATTACTAAAACCTAAAATTAGAATACAGATGAATAAAGTTCCTCCAGGCATTTCAACATGCATCAGTTTACTTGATTATACAGAGAAACCAACTAACAATATCCAATGCCAGATTGACATAAACCAATTATCCAACATAAGTCAAAGACACTCAAACTCCATTAACCATCAAAATATTACCTGTTGAGCTTATACATAATAGGGAACTCTGCCAGAGGTGGCTACAATTAGGTACAATATCCTTCAAGGTGATCTAATAAAAAATCACATAAAACAATTTGAACTGCATAACAGCCATGTACTTTAAACAACTGATAACAAACATCAAATTGATTTAACACCAAGATAGTATTTGTTACAATCTTCATATCACTTACCAATTCACCGTAATTCTATCTGCCTATATTGACACCCACTAATTCTCTATCATTTGTGAGAACAAACAGAACAAATTGATGAAACACTGAAGTAGTATTTGTTAAATCTATTTTCATATCACCTACCAACCCAAAATAAGTCAGCTATATGCACATATACCAACAAATTTTCATTCTCAGCCATTTGTGTTTTCTAAAAAATTGAGAACAAACAGAACAAACTGATGAAGCACCTAGATACTATTTGTTACATCTATGTTCATATCACCTACCAACAACAGTAACTCTGCTATATGCATTGTCTGTCATTCGTGTTCCAGCCACCATCAATCTATCAATTAATACTTAGAATAGATCCTGTAACTTTGATAGAGTGGGCAATACATTTACCACAAAGACGTACCATAACCGTCAGTAACGACTTTATGAACCAAAGTATTTAAGAATCAGAATAAAAAGGAGGAAAAAGGCCTCCTTTCTTCACAAAGCAATGAACATCTATATTGGATGCTTGAGCACGCAAAAATTATCTAGTTTTCACCTCGAAATCAAACTCCAGGGGCACAGAAAATTAACAAAAGAAATGGACTTAACATAACATATGAAATTAGGGTTTTAAGTTACGGGGATAGGGAAAGCAAGTGATTTAGAATCCCGGTTGCAATAGCGGCAGAAAGTGCAAGGGAACTGAGAAAGAAAGGGCATACTTGAGTTTCATGCGGGCGAGACGATCGGCGACGGACGTGTCCTTCTCCATCTTGGGCTCCTTCGCCCCGAAGGTGTAGTTGGAAAGGGGGTAAGTGTTTACCACCGGAGACGACACCATCTCTCTCGCCTTCACCTCGAGCTCCTCGCCTCCTCCTCGTGTGCGCCGCTCTCAGCAACACCGCTGCTCTCCGACGGCGACCACGGCCAGGAAGCGAATCGCCGCAGGGAATGGGTGTTATAGGCGGCGCAGGTCGGGCCGGGCCGACCGGGCCGAACCAATGACGATATCGGTTCAGATTCATGTGTTTTGCAGGCCACACCCAAGTTTTCATTATTTCCCAATCAAGCCCTTATATTTGCCCCACCTTCTCCTTAAAAATATACGGAAAATTAAAAAGTACTTTTGACAGATTTAACTGTAAAAATTTTGATAATTCAAATATCGATTTTTCGTCCGTTTAATTTTGAAGATAAATTATCTTTCTTTTTATTTATTTATAAATACATTTAAAATATAATTTATAGATTCATTTTTAAAATATTCATTCCCTTGCCTACTTTATCGTACCACATCTGTGAAAGCCGACTAAATAATATTAGGCTTCTATATGTGATATTTTAATGCTTTTTCTCTAAATTATTATAACGATGCTCAATACTTTTTCAAAGGTAAAAAGTCGTGAGTTCGAAATTCTAAGTATACTTGAGATTGATTTTTTTATCAAATAATTTAAACGGATTAAATTAAAATTTTATCAATTTATTTTAGAGTTTTGATCAATTCGCTTGGGTCCATTATCAGCATAGATTGATCTATAATGAATTTGAATTGGTCCGCAACATGAGAAAAATTATTTTTTTAAAAAAATAAAATTAAAATAGAAAATTTAATGGATTAATAAGTTTGATCCATCTAAATCTCAATCTAAATTTAAAAATTTTAATTTTACTCATTAATCTATTTTTTCTTCTGTAAAAAGATAGAATCTGTCACCCCATTGATCTCACACGGTCAACAAAAATCTTTTAATCTGTCAAATTGATATCCATCTTATCTCGCTAAATGATAAATTTTTAATGAATTAGTCTACTCTGTCATAGATTAATTCATTTGACAAAGTTTCTATGCCCCATTTTGCCACGTCTCTAGAATAGATTTAAGTGAGGAAGCATTTGACGACGAAGAAAGGAAAATCGATTTGTACCCGATTTTGAACAGACGAAAAATAATTAAAAAAATAATCTTCGGAACGGGTTTTTATAATTTATCCATCGATTATTATATAATAAATAAAAAATTATATATATATATATATATATATATATATATATATATATATATATATATATATATATATATATATATATATATATAAAATTCACAATCCATTCTTTCCATCGTCCATATTTCAAAAAAAAAATAGAACAGAAAAAAATTAAAAGCGCCCGCTACAGACATTTTCAATTTTTTTTCACTTTTCTAATTTTTTATTCCATATTTGATAAGTGAGCATTTGAGTAATCCACTGAACAACATTTTACTATTATATTATTGCTCAAGGGATCATTGTTCTATGGCATAGTTGAGTTTGTTACGAGAGGACAGAATTATTAAAGTGAGCAAAAGTCGAATCTCGACGAAACTAAAATAATGTTCTCCTTCATCATAGTCAACTGTAACTTTTCAATTTATCTTTTTACATATGATCATGGGACCGACTATGTGAAATCGCTGAGGTGACAGATTTCACTTTTTACTGAAAGATCATTTTAATCTATTCATTATATATATATATATATAATTTAGATACTCAATTCTTACGATCTAATTAATTTTGAAAATAAAATCGAAGTTTTCCGATTTCATGATAATTTTTCACCACTAAAATCTCATAGAAATTTTTCATCAGACATCGAGATAAATCCAAAAGTGCATGTGGCTCTACATCCAATCATCAACATCTTAGATTTTTATCTCATTAAAGAAAAATTCCAACAAAGCACCATAGTTAGAATCCAAAAGTGAATGTTTGAAATGCATCATAATTAAAATTCAAATCATAATATTCTTGCTTTTAAGCACTTTACCGAACACCATTATCATCCATTCATGTCTTGTGCAGTTTGGTGCGATTTGTGGGGTCTTTTTACAAATGGTCGTGGGACCGATAGTGTGAAAGGAATTTCATTTTTTTTTTTTAGAAAAGGGGATTTGTGGGGCCCATCAAATCCAAGCCCGAGAATGTCTTGAAGTTTAGGAGATGATGCACATCGTCATATCAAAGTTATTAACAAATTCCCTATAAAATCCCATGCATCAAGCTCTATCCCTCTCGACTATGATGGCTCCCTTGGATCCGACTCTTATTAATGTTGGAGCCATCAGATGTAGTGATACTTTTATCATCAATTACTTTTATTGCTTTATGAACCAAATCAAACCAATGCTTCTCTTACTATTCGCCTCCCGAACACTTTCCAAATTTAGACATGTTTCTTGAATACTTTATGGTTCTAGACATGTTTCTCAAGTACTATTGAATTTTAAATCTAATTTTTGAGTATCTTTTGACTCCAATTCTACTTCTCGAACATCAGATAATTTGTTCCCGGAGCATAACTAAATTAATTACGACGAGGCAAACTTATAGAAGAGGATAAAAATTCAAATCTCGACAAAGTCAAGATAATACCTTTCTTCGTCATGATCAACTGCAGTTTCTTAATTTATCTTCTCATAAATGGTCATCGGACCGACCGTATGAAGTCACTAGGATGATAAATTTCTTTTTTTTTTTTTGCAGAAGAACATTTAATAATTTCAAATTTGATTTCTCGAATATGACTTCTACTCTACTTCCTGAGTGCTACTTTAAAAGATCCCAATACTAAATCCAACCCCTTATAAGCTTTAACATATATAGTCGATCTATCCCTCATAATCATAGATTATTATTATGAAGTATCACAAAATTCATGAAGGATGACATTTGGTTCAAGTTGTATAAATTATAGTCAATCTAGTGGATCCCCAGGAGAGGAGAGGTTTATCCGAGTTCATTCCAAACATGTCCCGCAGTCTCGAGTTCCTTAATGAGTGTGCTTTCGAGGTGATAAATCGGAAAGAACCATTCACAACTCTTTGAAGGTGGCGGAAAATTCCTACAAATACGTTGTAGTTGGGAATGCTCAACATCCTTTGATTGTGTTCCCCCTTATAAGCTTTAACATAGTCAATCTATCCCTAATAATCATAGATTATTATTATGAAGTATCACAAAATTCATGGAGGAGAAAGATGATATCAAATATGTTTGGTATTCAGGATGCATGCATTTGGTTCAAGATTATTATTAAAAATCTTAATTATTATCAATGATTATATTATATAATTTTATTTAATTTAAATAAAATAATGATATATATATCCATCACATCTAAAGAGAAATATACCTCAGAATGTTTTTTTTATTACAGGTTAATAAAAAAAATTCCCAAAATTATACTCCGAGCCCGCCGTATGACGCCCACAGCGGCGAGGAGCTCGCAGAGCTTGGCTAGGGCGAGCGGCTAGTTCTAGCGCGGAGGCGGGGGGAGGGCGAGCTTCTCGTTCCACCTACAAAGACGTCTGCAGCGACAACACCGGCCACGCCGGTCTCGCCCTTTTCTGGTCTCGCCATAATCCCACCACGCTCAATCGCCAGGTGTGTCTCGACTAATTGTTCGTCCTCTATTTTCACGTAGTTCTATGATTTGTTCTATAGAGGAGATTAATCGAATTAGAATGAGCCTCTCCTAAACACCAAAATTGATTCTTTTCCCCTCTTTTTCAGTATCTGAAAGGATCTAGGTGAGTAAATCCCTGACAACTCATTGTATACTGCAAGGATCATCATTTATCGCAACCGATTCTCACAGTATTGGGGACTATAAAGCAAAATAAATGTTTAAGCAATTGATCGGAAAGAATATATCAACCTGATTTTAGAGAAAAAGTTAGTTTCATATTAAGTTATACCAATTCAATCGTGCATTTGTTCCTTTCCCTTAACCATACATTTGGAAGATGTCTCGGTTCTGACAGGTTTTTGTAGAACTTAATTGGATCACTGTTTCATATATTTTTATCATAACTATTTTGTTTGCTAATTAATTGAACTCAGCACTAGTTCTAGTTGGTCTTCAACTTTGCCATCTCAATAGATTGTGCCCAAATGAGGCTGATATCTAAAAGAAACTAATGTCTTAATCATAGGCAATGCATCAGATTTATTCACACAAGCACTTGAGGATCGAGTATCTGGTAATGGTGTACTATTTTGGCAGGACATCAATGTAGGCACCCAGTATCGATCAGGGATATATTACTGCAATGAGGAGCATGCTAAATTTGCAAGGGAATCTTTGGAGCAATGTTAAGTCCAATGGAATCCATATATATCTCCAAAACGATATGAATATTGTCCACTTTGGGCTCACACCCCCATGATTTTGTTTTTGGACTTTACCCAAAAGATCTTATATTAATTGAGATATATTTCATCTTAAAATCCAGGATTTTTACCATGTATTTCCAACATGGGACTTTGATTGTATCCCAACAATCTACTCATCAAACAAAGGACTACTGAGATTCCTTCTTAATGGTCCCAACGGACCTCTTACTGGTCTGGGTCTTGACGGATCCACCCCCTTAACGGTCCTAAACCGCCCCTAAACAAAACCATGAGGGCATTTTTAATTTTATTATTTTGAATTTTGATAAGTGCATAGTACTTAATGAGTTAGTTTCATTTTTTTGTTTTTCTACCTTAGTAGGAGCCCCAATCATTCATTTGTGGGGGTTTCCACATGGCATCATATAGACTTGCTCTGATACTACTGTTAGATCCGATGGAATACACATATATCTTTAAAATGATATGATATTGTTCACTTTGGGCCACACTCTCATGTTTTGTTTTTGGACTTTACTCAAAAAGGTTTCATACTAATTGAGATATCTTCCATCTTATAACCTCAGGATCTTTACCATGTATTTCCAACGTGAGACTTTGATTGTATTGCAACAGCAAAAACAAAAGGAACTGAAGAATAAGATTGTGACAGAGATTCTTCCAGCAAAGAAGTTTTACAGAGCAGAAGAATACCATCAGTAGTACTTGGAGAAGGATGATGGTAAAGGAGGAGCAAAGCAATCTGCTAGAAAAGGATGCAATGACCCAATTAGATGCTACGGTTGATGATCAACATGGAATGGTCAAGTTTGGTATGGGTTTTTTTACCAATATCATATCTTTCATAAAGTAAAGCATGCATTTTTAATTTTATTAGTTTGAATTTTGATAAGTGCATAGTGCTTAATGAGTTAAAGTGCTCTAGTTTCATTTTTTTTTGTTTTACTACCTTGAAGATCTTTCTTATGCTTGAAAGCTTGTGGGTTAACAAAAGTTCCTTCTGGTCAGGGGTAATGCTACTCTTTATTTTCATTTAAAAGGGGAGAGTAATGCATAAGGTTTCTAGTTTTTGCATTATGTAATTTGCAAGATATCATCTGAAGTCCATACTGTTGGAATTACAGGGATCACAACAAATAGGTTAAGGGGAATTTTTACCATTCATATTCATTCTTGTCTAGGTTTTTAAATATATGCATCTGTCTAATACTTACAAAGGTACTTATACTGCTTAAACTGATAGTTGATATCTACCTGAAGGATTTTTACAATTCATATTCATTCTTGTGTTGGATTTTCATACGTATATCAGCTTCCAACAACATTTCTGTAATTCCATACTTCAGATAAGAAACAAAAATAATATGGCCAAGAAAGATGAAGTAGAAGTAGATAGTGTTAGATCTGATGGAATCCACATATATATCCAAAATAATATGATATTGTCCATTTTGAGCCCATGCTCTCATGGTTTTATTTTTAGATTTTACCCAAAAGGTCTCATACTAATGAGATATCTTTGTATCCCAACAATCTACCCCTCAAACAAAAAACCACTGACCTCATGGTTTTATTTTTGGGCTTTATCCAAAATACCTCATACTAATAAGATATCTTCCATCTTATAACTCTAGGATCTTTTTCATGTATTTTCAATGTGAAACTTTGATTGTATCCCAATAGATAGTTTAATCCTCGTTAAATTGTCAAAAAGACATTACATATATCATTCCATTCTTTGTCTTATTTAAAGTATTAATATAGTTGCTTGCATCAAGATGTTGCAACCCTAAAGATACAAAGTTTTGGATGTAGAAAATTTATAAACTAGCAACTAAATTTCTTCTTAGACATCTATATACATCTTGGCATCTTGGAACATCCTAATCGAATTATTTCATTAATATATATATATATATATAAATTTTAAAAATTATAAATTAATTATATTTATTTATTATATATATTATCAACCTATTATTATCATTAATATTATTAATTTAATTTATTCTAAAAAAATAATCAAATATCAAATTGATTGAATTATAAAAGTATATAAGGTTGAAAAACAATAATACAATCAATGTTATAGGTTATACATTAAAATTTTCAAACAACATTGGATTATATTTTATTCTTTATAATTTTGATTATGCAATTACTTAATAATTACATAACCATGTATGATAATTTGAACCAAATACCCTCTTAACGTTGATCTTTGCCCTAACTCTTCTTACAAAGAGATTTTTTCTTTCTTTCACCTTGGCATGAGTTAAAACATGTCAAGGCGGATTTTAAGACGAGAAGTATTAATGATAGTGACTTATGCTTAGAGTCTCTATTTTATTAGTAAAGTATCAATGGTACAATTGATAAAAAAATTATACCTTAATCAGGTTGACTAAAGGCATAGGCCAGATTAGCTTATGCTTAGAACATCCGCAACGCTCCCTCATTATAACACTCTAATGTTAATAATTAAAAATTAAAAAAATAAAAAAAATTACATGTGGGGTGGGCCAGCCAAGGGCAGACTCACCCCATTGCCACATGAACACGTTCAAGACATTGAACGCATTCATGTGGACGGAGGTTATAACACCTCTCCATATTGTTCATTAACACTCAAGGGGTGTATTAACACCCCATTAACAGAGCATTGGGGATGCTCTTAGAGTCTATTTTATTAGGGTCTTTCAAAATTTTTTAATATGTTATATATATATATAGTATTTATTAAATAAAAATAATAATTAATTTAATTTTGGAAAGATATAAGTTTGGCCAGTAAATATTTAATTATTGGTTAAAATAAATTTTAGTTGTGATTTATTTTGGTCGATAATTTTAATTTTTATTAACTAAATTAGATTTGATTGGTAAATTTTAATTTTTTATTGGTCGAAATTAGATTTGATAATAATTTTTAATTTTTTATCAGTCAAAATTAAATATAATCGATAATTTTTAAATTTTTACTAGTGTAATCGCAAACATAACCTTTTATAATGCCCCGAATGATTTTTTTTTAAAATTTTACTAATAAAATTAAATATTTTAATATATTTTTATAAAAAAACTATTTTTAAAAATTATTTATTTTTAAAAAAAAATATTAAAGCCCTGAATATTTTTTCCACCAAGAATCTTAAAAAATATTGACTTGTGAAGGGATAAACTTAATGCATATAGGTGAAACAACTACTATCCTAACTAAAACAATTTTATTACCAACCAATTCGATTTAAGTTTCATCTAAATCCAATCTACCTCTAAAATTAAATTAATTAGAATAAAAATTTTCATTTTAATAATTCACCAAATCACCATCTCGAGGTATGGTACTGTGGTAGGATTAATTTAATTTTATTTCAAATGGAAAGTAAGTTGGCAGTTTTCATGGAGAATTTAGGATCTGAATACCAAACTGGCTATTACATGCAATTTATTTTGATTGGCAAACAAATTGATCACCCTAAAAATAAAAAATTTATTCTTTTTTTTTATAGCCAAATCACCAAACCACCAAATTTGACAAACAAAGTATTTTTCAGTGTCGGCTAAAATGACATTATCCTTTCCAAGCGTTCGGATAATGCTGGAGCGAAAGGACCCCGAAGATACGCACCCTTGGATTTACCCGACTACGACTGAAACAAAAGTACAAAACTCCTCCTTCTGAAGCGTACTTGCATTTCCCCAACGAATCAAAAGCCGTTGTTTCCAGTGGGGGCCAACAGAGTAACTTATTCTTTTGCACACTCCGCGCGCACTGTTTTTTTTTTTTGGCTCGGTGGAGGTGTGGTGAAGTCTGCTCCGTCCACGTGGCAGCGAGGCGGCTGTCTTTATGGCTCGGTGCTCTCGCGGTTTACTCCTTTCGGAAGCAACGCGGACACTCAGGAGGAGGAGGAGGAGGAGGAGGAGCAGGAAGCTGTTAGGGTTTGGTGGAGTGAGGAATTAGGGGACGGGGGAGGTGGGGCTGGGTTTGGGACTTGATCGTCTCGGCGCTGGATGATTTCGAGCAGAGATGGTCCTCGTACCCGTGCGTAAATCCTTCAAGGACTCGCTCAAGGTGCTCGAAGCTGACATCCAGCATGCCAACTCAATGTGAGTGGAATTCGCCAGCCGTCTCTCGATCTTGCGATACCCTTTCGAACGGTTGGATTTTTCCGTCCTGTCGGAAAATTCTTTTTTTTTTTCCTTTTGTTGTCGTGGAGCGAATTTATGTTTTTCTTCCCCTTTAAGTTTTTGGTACGATTTCAGCTACAATCGCTTTGTGAATTTCTCGAGAATAGTTGTAAGTGTTGGCATTTTCTGTTTGTGTTTGCGTTGTCCATTCTATGGGAGCTAGAAATTATTAGGTAGATTTGACGTCTTCTTTGTTTCATTTAGTTAACTGTGAAATCGTCAAGGAAATATAGACTCATCCGACTCTGTGCTATTGTTTTATGAGGGTTAATTGTTTTTATAGGATGAACAGTTACAGGTTTCCTGCTCCGGAACAAGTTAAAATTTTGATATGAATCTACATTGTATGTGTTTCTGACAGCCGAGAGTAGTTCCACATCCACATTAAACGCTGATCATCTGAGTGGTAAAAAATTGAGTCAGTTCTTGTTCATTATTGTTAAAGCCTATGTAAAGCGTGAAAGAAGTGGAAGTTATTCCCGTGCAGATTTTGGTTTTTGTAAATATTGAATGTGGAGGTTTTGCAGAAAAAAATATTCCCGAGATATTATCTAAGATGAAAGTAATGAAAACTATGGTGAAATTTTTTAACATAAGAACGGTAAATAAATTTCATGTGTGAGTACCAATAGCTAATATAGTCAGGCCCATCAATCATCATCATGCGTCTTATTCTGCTTGCTTCTGTGGGATTCAAGGCATTTGTTTTCATATGTGGGGTGGAATGAGTTGGTACTACTTTTTCCTACCTAAATACAAGTCAACTATCTTCTCTTCCTTTTTTTGCCTTCATTTGTCCCTATTTTATCCTTTTAATTTGTTTGGGTTAAGGATCTATTCAAGTCAGTTTGACTGATCCCAATTTTAGTAACCCCAAGTTATTCTCGCTTGAGCTTCTGTTTCTGGCATTTGTTTTTCTTCCTTTCCCCTTATTTCCTTTTGAAATGAATACAGGTCTGGATATTTCTAATGTATTGGTGTAACACCATAATGTTTTACACTATGATGACTTTTCTTTGGATACCACTAGATATTAGTATCTATTTTGTCTTTTTTTCCCTCTTTGCTTTGTCATTTTGTGTGTGTACCTTGTAATAATGGTACTTCCAAACGTCCAATGTTTGTTATGTTTGTTTGAGACATTTGTATATTGTAAACTGATTTTCTTTTCTTTATAAATTGTAACTCTTATTTGACTTGCAACAATGCCTTGATTTTTAACAATTTAAAAACATAGTGAAATACTTCTTAAAACTAATCAGATGTTGGAAAGGAAGAAAACTTGTGTTCTAGTCTTGCTGTTGTCTCCACATTATGTCTAATGTCAGTTGAGGTGCAGAGCTTCAGATTTCCCAAGAGAATATGATGGTGCTTGTCTTCAGATGCGAATGTCATACAGTCCAACTGCACATTTGTTCCTTTTCCTAGTACAATGGACAGACTGTAGCTTTGCAGGGGCTCTTGGTCTTTTGAGAATTCTCATTTATAAGGTTGTCATATGCATCTTCTAGTTTTTATGACTTATCTAGCCAGTAGAAACATATTGAATTTTGTTTCTCTTGTTTTCTTCTTCCCTCATCTTTGTATGACCTTTTCATTTTTGATCATGTAGGTTTATGTTGATGGAAAGACAACAATGTCTATTCAGGAAAGAAAAGCAAGTATCAAGGAGTTCTATGGTATTTATACTGTCTTAAGTTCAAAAATGCATATCTCTGAATATATCAGTATTCTTGACCTACATTTTTTATATATACAGGTGTGATTTTCCCTTCTTTAATACAACTACCCAAAGGCATAACTGACATGGAAGATAAAAGGCAAAAAACCATTTGCACAGAAAGATATAGGAGAAGGGAAGAAGATGATGGAAAACAGCAAATATTAGAAATAGAAGCTGAGAGAGATGAAGAATGTGCTATCTGCATGGAATCCAACAGCAAGGTTGTTTTGCCAAATTGTTGCCATGCTATGTGCATGAGGTGCTACCATCAATGGTATGTAATTCTCCATCAGCTTAGTTACATCCGTGATAGTTCAAGTATTTAAAGAATCCGACAATGTAACAAAAGCTACTAAAGAATTACATTAAAATTACTTTATGCATTTGGAAGATATCCTTGATAAATGGTAAGCCAAACTCTTTCCTTATCCTTCTATGCTTCTCTTCTTTTTGACTCTCTAGTCTCTATCTTCTCTTTTTAGTAAGGAGGAATTTGATCAAAAGTCATTGTTGCTTCCATAATTTCAAGTGTACATTGATATAGATCAACATGACTGAAATATATCATTTTGGCTATATATAGATAGCAACATTATGTTGGTAGGGTAAGTATCATTGTGTTGTTCATGCTGATACACTTAGCGTTTTGTCGACTCCCTTTGCCGGAGAGAGCTGAGTGGTTGAGAGGCTGAGTGGCCGAGTGGCCGAGACACCAAGTGACCGAGACGCCGAGCCGAGTTGCTGGGCTGAGTGGGCGACTGCCGAGCCGAGCTGAGTGGCCGAGCCGAGTGGGTGAGTGCCGAGGCAAGTTGCTGGGCCGAGTGGGCGACTGCTGAGCCGAGCTGCCTAGCCGAGTTGCCGAGCTAGGTGGCCGAATGCCGAGCCGAGACGAGTGACCGAGCCAAGAGGTCGACTGTCGAGACAAGTGGCCGAGCCGAGAGGTCGACTGCCGAGCCGAGTGGGCGAGATGCCGAGAGGTCGAATGCCGAGCCGAGTGGGCAAGATGTTGAGCCGAGTGGCCGAGTGGCGAGACGGATGATGCCGAGGCCTGCGTTCAACGCAGTTTCCTTAAAACAGATTCGTCCCCTCCGGCGGTGCTTAGAGGTAAAGACGGACGCCTGTCTCCCAGGATACAACGACAGAACCGAAGAAACGATCAGAGCACAGATCGTTCTCGACGAACTGATTACACCCGTAGGCTATCGCAGGGGAAACAGAGGAAAGAGAAGCGAGGGATCGAGAATGCTCTGCCTGTGGTCTCCCATCGTTGCCTCTTTTATAACCTCGCACCATATCTCCAATTAATTGGAGATTAATGGTGGAATTGATGGCTTGATTCGAAACGTCAGGTAATTAACTCTGGCCGTTTCAACGCTAGGTAATAACTCTTGTCCATTTCACTGTAGCCAACGTTACAAAAAATGAAAGGAATGACAAAATGTTGGTTGATCTACTTGGGCAAATTATGCCCTGACCGGTCCGACATTCGACGCGCGCAGGTCGCGCTCGCACACAAGTTGCCTTGCGGGTAGTGCAATCCGGGCCCTGAATTTGCACCCCCCCTGCGCACCCACGCGTGAGAGAGAGTCTCTCCCTTGCATTTGTTCACAACATCAATGCTTGTGATACAATATAAATCAACCAAGTTGCCCCTCAACCGTTTTTCATCGAGACAACCTATATTTTACGGTACTAGACAAAAATCTCTCTTCCAATGACTTGTTTTTGCATTTTGTGAGGAGGTCAAACACTATATAAATAGAGTGGAGGGAGGAGAAAACATCAATTGAAGCACTAACAATAATAAAGAGAGTGACACTGGTCAAATAAATTGAGATGTACATCTCTAGTTCTAAACATGGAATTAAATTTCGTGTTGTGTCAGTTGGCACGGGCGAAATTTACTGTTCTATTTTTCGACCGACACTGTGAGGCCGCTGCGACTCTCGTGGTAGCCTTGTGGTCGCGAGGCCGCCATGAGCTGTCGCTACCCTATGACTCCGTGGGGTCACGAAGGTACGCGACACCGCAATCCCACAGTGACCTCCACGGAGTCACAACATCAACATGAGTTTTTAAATTTTAGATTAAATTTTTATTTTTTAACAGGTAATTCCTTTCCCCTATTAATTTTTCCTTCTTAATTTTTTTCCTTTCTTTTATCCATTATTTTTTTACTATTTCATTCATTAATTTTTTTCCCTTCATATGTACAAAAAGGTAAACAAAGAGAAAAAATACCTTGGTTAATTTTTTCTTTCCTTATCTCTTCATAAGGTAAATAGAGGGGGAAAAACCTCTTAACTTTAAAATGATTATCCTTTTTCCTTCTTTATTTGTCCACAAGATAAACATGGAGAAAAAAAAACTTGTAAAGAGGCAGGAAATAGATTATTAAGAAAGATAAAAAAATTAAATATAATATACTTTCTAACTTTATAAAATATACTACTATTAATGAATTAAATTATTTTATATATAAATTTGATTTAATCAAAATAAATCTAAATTAAATCTAGTTTAAACCTACTTGATCCTGCCATGTTTAGTTGATGAACTTCATTTAACTTAAATTGACTTTTACTCAATAAGTATTAAATATTTTATGAGATAATATTAAATTTTAAATTCAACATTTACTCAATAATAAGCAACTATAGCGATCAGATGTTAATTAAAAATATTTTATAGTAGCCAAGAGTGTACTTGACAAATCAAAAGGACGTGCACCACCAAATAAAGAATCTTGGTGGTGGAATGAGAAAATACAATTGAAAGTGAAAGAAAAACAAAGAGCCTATAATATATTTTATACTTGTAAGAATGAGGAAAATTTAAAAAAATATACAGTAGTCAAGAAAGAGTCTAAGAAAGTAGTGAATGAAGCTAAGAATGAAATTTTTGAACATTTATATCGAAAATTGAATATAAAAAAAGGAGAAAGAGATATTTACAGAATAACTAAAGCGAGAGAAAGGGTAGACAAGAGATCTTATTCAAATAAGATGTATTAAAAATGAATATAATAGGATACGATAAAGAAATAAAAGAGCGTGGAAGATGTATGTTCATCAACTTTTTAATGAAGGTTTAGGTAGCCAACTTAACTTAGGTAATTTAAATAGGTCAAATGAGTATGGAAATTTAAATTTTATTGTAGAATTCAAACTTTAGAAGTAGAACAAGTTTTAAATGAGATGCAAAATGAAAAAGTAGTTGGACCAAATGATGTTCCAATAGAGGCATGTGTTGAGATTACAATCAAAGTCCCACATTGAAAATACATGGAGTATATCATGAGTTTATAAGATGGAAGATATCTTCATTAGTATGAGGTCTTTTGGATAAAGCTCAAAAACAAAATCATTAGGACTTAGGCTCAAAGTGGACAATATCATACTATTGTGGAGATATATTGATTTCATCGGTTCTAACAATTAGTATCAAAATAATGGTAGGGGCCATGTGGGAGCTCCCAGGTAAAATTCATGGGGATAATGGTAGGGGGATAATCTCTTGAGGCAAAGAAGACTTGGTAGGTCAAGAGATTAGACGTCATCCAGTAAAATTCATGATAAACTCTCGAGGCAAGGAGGACCTGGTGGGTTAAGAGATCAGACGTCAAACTAGCCTCAATTAGAGTATGACGATCCTTCGTTTGAGGGGAATAGAAGTTAGGTATTCATTAATCTAGAAAAAACTTATAATAGAGTTCAAAGGGAAATTGAACTAATTAGGGATATGTATAAGAATGTAATGATAAGAGTGAAATTTCATTAATCAAAGCGTTCTCTATAAAGATAAGGTTACATCAAGGATCAACTCTAAGTCCTTATCTTTTTACATTAATCATGGACGAACTCACTGGACACATCCAAGATATGATAGCATAGTTCATGTTATTTGCAGATAATATTATTTTGGTGGATGAGATATGTGAATGAGTAAATGCTAAAACGGGAAATGTTAGAAGTGAAAGGTTTTAGGCTTTATAGAGTAAAGATAGAATACATAGAATTTAAATTTAATAATATTAGACATAATGAGATAATTATTAAAATAGAATATGATAAGTTATCTATAACTAAGAGTTTTGAGTATTTATGATCATTTTTATAAAAGGATGGAGGGATTGAGAGAGTTGTCTTACATATAATACAAATGGGATGATTGAAATAGAAGAGAGTATCAAGTGTTCTTTGTGATTGTAAAATACCTCTAAGATTTAAAGGAAAGTTTTACAAAATAGGTGTTAGACCTACTATGTTACATGGATCTGAATATTGGGCTATGACTCGAGTACATGAGCAAAAGATGAAAGTTGCAGAGATGAGGATATTAAGGTGAATGTGCGAATATACAAGGATAGATAAGATAAGAAATGAAAATATTAGAGAGAAAGCTGGGGTTACACCTATTGAGGGAAAATTCAGGGAGACACTTTTAAGATAGTACAGACATGTACATAAACGAATAATAGATGTTCCAGTTAGGCAATGTGAAACTATGACAAATGCGCACATCAAACGAGGAAGAGGAAGATAAAAAAAGACTTAGTTAATAACAATAAAATAAGATAAAATTTATTTAAATATAAATGCTGATATAGTAGGGGATAGAGTATAATGACGTAGAAGGATTCATATAACCGACCCCACCTAGTGGGATAAGACTTGATTGTTGTTGTATATTTAAAAACGTATCAAAATCGTATTGATATAACACGATACCGAAATTGTATCGTTCTAGTCATAAATTGAAACTTTGACACGGTTCGAAATTTTAAACTTTTGTTCTAAATGTGCCAATTTAAATTCAACTCACAATAATTATTGGGTACGTGTGAGAAAGTTTCAAAACTAGATGTCTTGGGGCTATTATTTAATTTTGTGCTTAAAAATTTACTAAGTTGATCTCGCTAGGATTCTACGAGATTAATGTTCTCATCTAATACATAAATAAAGTTTTTAGTATTAGTTTGAGTTGATCTCTATAATCTTTAAAGTGTGCCAAAGCGTATTGAGCCTTAACACAACAAGGTACAAAAACTATGTCACTTTGAAAATCAAGATGCCAATGAGAAGACAAAGATAGGGGAACGACTCAAGATTGGTAATTGATGTGGAGGTAAAGTAGCGGTCCACATGATAGACCCTTGACTCGGTCAGTAGAGGGTTTGGGTGGTATGATCTGGACTTTGTCAACATAGCCCTCCCATGAGGCGCCAATTCCGACTGGCCAAATTGAGTCAATCCCGCCATACCGATCACTCTTGCTTAGTCACCTATCTCTCTTGGGGAGTCTTCCTGATAAAGGCACCTAGGAGTTTTCTTGATAAAGGCACCTAGGAGTTTTCCCTATAAAGACACCTCTCCCGAGGAGTCTTCCCAACAAGACCTACCTCTTGAGGAATCTTCTTGATAAAGACACCTCTCCCGAGGCTTACCTCTTGAGGAGTCTTCCCGATAAAGGCACCTCTCTCAAGACTTACCTCTTTTTAGGAGTCTTCCCACTAAAGGCACCTCTTTCGAGGCCTACCTCTCAAGGAGTCTTCCTAATAAAGACATTATCTCGAAGAGTCTTCCTGATAAAGGCACCTCTCTCAAGGAGTCTTTCTGATAAAGACACCTCTCCCATGACTTACTTCTCGAGAAGTCTTCCTGTTAAAGGCACCTCTCATGAGGAGTCTTTCTAACAAGGCTTACCTCTCTCGAGAAATCTTCCCAACAAGACCTATATCTCCCGAAGAGTATTCCCAACAAGGTCTACCTCTCCCGAGGAGTCTTCCTAATAAAACCTACTCTTCTTGAGAAGTTTTCCCAATAAAGGTTGACCTCCCGACTTCTCGAGCAATTTGATTTGCCAACCTCTTCAACTCAATTATCTCAGCTCAGCCCTGCCAACCTCCTCAACTCAGCTCTACTAACTTCCTCAACTTTGCTCAACTTTGCCGATCTACTCAGTCCTTCAGCTCAACCATGCCTGAGCCTTTCAACTTAATCCTGTCTGAGCCCCTACCCTTCTCGAGGAGCCTTCCCAATAAAGACTGACCTCTCGACTTCTCGAGCAATCTGACCTGCCAACCTCTTCAACTCAACCACCTCAGCTCAGCCCTGCCAACCTCCTCAGCTCGACCCTATCGACTTCTTTAGCTCAGCTCTGCTGACCTCCTCAGCTTTGCTCGTCTTTGTCGATCTACTCAGTCCTTCAGCTCATGCCTGCCTGAGCCCTTCAGCTCAAGCCTGCCTGAGTCCTTCAGCTCAACCCTACCGACCTCTAGCTTAGCCCTACCGACCTCTTTAGCTTAGCCATCGGACGTGGGTAAAGTAAGGTGATGAGACCCCACTTTCTACCTGAATGTGGGCCAACATAGTCGACGAAATGGGATGACAGGATCTACTGAGTATGGCGATATGACATCCCTCATGGCAAATGTGGGATGACAGGGTCAATGAGACATGTGATGATGTGACCTTCGAGGCATGGTGATGTGACATCCCACTTCTCGGATGTGGGATGACAGAGTCAACGAGACGTGGGATGACATAACCCTTAGAGTACGGTGATAGGTCACCCTATACCTATACGGAGCGTCCCATCTGTCAGGACATTGAGCACGTGAGCACCATCTCTCACCCAGGGGGAATGTATAAAAGGAAGCCCACTCTTATGGGTGGAGGTATGTGCGCATTTCATTTCCCAACATTTCCCTTTCATCTACTGTTCTTCTCCTCTAGAAATCTTACTTGAGCGTTGGAGTGACTGAGCCCAGGTCCGTCTGGGCCTCCATTTTAACTCTCTTCAAGTATTACAGGGATCAAGCTAGCCCCTTTCTCCTCCCGATCCTTAGAGACCAGTCAACTTGGAAGACAACTCACCAGTGGCTCACCCTACCAAGTCTCAGGCAGGAACAATAATATTTATGGAGGATCAAGAGTTATCCAAAATAATAATGGGAGAAATTCAACAAGGATTTCACATCAAATTCCACTTTGTGAAACTTGATACGAGGAGTTACTAATGTGGCAAAAATTACCTATCAATCTTGAAGGTATTTGGATGGATGAGATACTTAGCCAATAAATTACTTCAAGATGGTCAAACAGCGGGAACATGATGTAATTCATGTGTTTTGAATTAAACTTTGAGAAGATAATACTTGTCCAGACAATTTTAGCCAATAAATGAAGATCATTATAAGGTCTGGCTAGATCCACCTGTACATGTTAGCCACGCAGTGCTTCGTTATTGAATAGACACTCACTTAGCGACATATGAAGGAGTGAAGGTCAGATGGGAAGAGGCTTTTGGGAGAATTAGAAAACTGCTACAGCTTTATAGTGTGCTTAATAGTGCTTAGGCAACATATAATCTCTGCTTACTTAGTCTTTTCAACCTCAACTTGTTTAGCTCAACATAGCTCCACCACACTTCATTAGCTTAAGTTCACCTAAATCATGAATGCTAAAGTTAATCAAACAGTATTGACCTCGAACAATCTCTTTACCTTTTGGGTCAAGAGATCAAACGTCAAACTGACCTTGATTGAAGTATGGTGGTCCTTCGTTTGGATTGGATACTAGACAGTCTTGACGGATCATGAGGATTAGACATCGAGGCAAGGAGGGCCTGGTGGGTCAAGAGATCGGACGTCAAGCTAGCCTTGATTGGAATATGGTGGTCCTTTGTTTGAACCGGATACTAGGCAGTCTTGACAGATCACGAGGATTGGACATTGACGTAAGGAGGGTCTGGTGGATCAAGAGATCGGACGTTAAGTTGGCCTCGGTTGGAGTATGATGGTTCTTCGTTTGAGGGGAAGATTATTGGGATTACAATCAAAGTTCAACATTGGAAATATACAGAGAAGATCATGAATTTATAAGATAGAAGATATCTTTATTGGTATGAGACATTTTGTATGAAACTCAAAAACAAGATCATGAGAGCTTAGGTCCAAAGTGGACAATATCATATTATTGTAAGAATATATTGATTCGATCGGTTTTAACAATCTCCTGGTAGTACAGCCTAATAGCCCAACCAATCAAATCTTCTCAAGCTGGTTCCCTTTAGTTAGTTTTCCCAATCAAGGTCCAAAATAGACTCGACAGCCAGTAAACTTCTGTATCATAAGATGCCAGAGATAAATGAATATCCTTTCTTTCTTTGCATGAAATACCAATGGGACCATAGTAGAGATTAATGAATATCCTTTCTTTCTTTGTGTGAAATACCAACGGGACCAACTATGCACGCTTGATTTCTGCTTGAATATCAAGATCATATTGTTTGTTTATTCGAACCTATTACCTATTTTTAAAGTATTTTATCGGTTCTGCCATTTAATGATCTACATTTGAATTTTATTTTTACTGTAGCATCACATTTTTCTAATGGAGGTTCTCAATGTTTTGTTTTGTTTTTGCCTAAATTCATTGGGATATGATAAATCTCTACTATGCAATCAGATTTCTCAGATGTTCTTGTTCAATCACACTCTTTGATGCAGGAATGCAAGATCACAGTCATGCCCCTTCTGCCGTGATAGTCTGAAGAAGGTAAACCCAAGTGACCTATGGATTCTCACTGACAAGCGAGAAGTTGTTGACATGGTAACAGTGATAAAAGAGAATTTGAGGCGCTTGTTCATATATGTAGAGAAGTTACCACTAGTTATGCCAAATTCAGTCATGAATGTCTATGATTCGCATGTGAAATGACTCAACAGCGACTGCTGCTTCACCCATGGCGTCTTTTATTCTTTCTGCTGCAGCTTGTTCAGAGATCGATCTCATCAGAGGATGATATTATATTCCTACTTCAAGGCTGCACCTGATTCCTCAGCAAGCTCGGCTTAAGGAGGTTAGTCTCAAGGATTTGTATATCTGTAAATATTTTTATAGTTTGTAAGTTGGTCGATGTAAGTGAACAAGCAAAATATATTATCTGATATGCTATTTTTTTGTTAATCAATGTCTTGGATACCTTGCTCGTTGGATTTTGTAGCAGGATCATCAAGATATCAGCAAATTGCAGTTGTTCAACTGTGCATATTAATCTTGTATTGTTAATATTACTTGCAACTTGTTCCTTTGAAGGTATGATGTCTACATCTCAGATGTCTAGTTAACATATCATTTGCATTGCACTTGGAACTTCAAACCACTCCAATTAGACTGAAGATCCATGCACCAAGAATCCTGCAGAAGCAGCCAAAGAAATTAGAATTTCATAAAAGAGACACTAGATGGCAAAGCTTCAGACAATTGGTTGTGAAACAATCAGAGTTAGGAAAATGGTTGAAATCCATTTTGTTACTGTTGGGTTGCAGAGGTGCAAACATAGTCCCACATCTAAAACACATGGGAAAGATCATGGGTTTAAAAGGATGGAAAGTATCTCCATTGGCATGAGGACTTTTGGGGAGAGCCCAAGAACAAAACCATGAGGGCTTAGGCCCAAAGTGGACAATATCATGTTATTGTGGAGATACAGACATCCTTTTGGACCCAACAATTGGTATCAGAGCGAGACCGCTCTTCACCGGACTAACCGTCGGATGAGCCATGATACAGATCTAACCATGTGGGGACCCTCGGAGAAAACAAAGGAAGTAGGGGAGGCTCGGACCATGAGGGACATGACAGCCGGACCATGAGGGACATGACAGCCGGACCATGAGGACATGGCAGCCGGACCATGAGAAATAGCAGCCGGACCATGAGAAATGGTAGCGGAGCTTCCAGTGGTCCTTTGTTTGAGGGGGGATTGTTGGGTTGCAGAGGTGCAAACATAGTCCCACATCTAAAACACATGGGAAAGATCATGGGTTTAAAAGGATGGAAAGTATCTCCATTGGCATGAGGCCTTTTGGGGAGAGCCCAAGAACAAAACCATGAGGGCTTAGGCCCAAAGTGGACAATATCATGCCATTGTGGAGATGTGGACATTCTTTAGACCCAACAGTTACCGTTACAAAGAGGGAATTTTTTTCTTATTTATTTCATAAATCTAATAGATAGACGGATTTATAAATTCATCGATAGATTATTTTTTTTATCTCTTCAAATCGAATGGAAAATAAGTTTTTTTCTTCGCAATATTGTACAATTGAATTTCTCCCAATTTATGACCGGGCCTCACAGCCATGGCTGTGAATGACAGCCTCGTGCGACCGCAGTTAGCAACCCCGTGCAAGGTCGCTTGCCTCACGTGGCCGTGACACCACGGTCTGCTTTCTCTAAGAGATAAACAAACAACGTTCTTGAGACATAGCTGAGTTGGTTATGACACAACAGATTTACAGAAGAGGACAAAGATTCAAATCCTGACGAAGCCAATGGACCACTAAGGTGGCGTAAACAATGACTTTACAAAATCATTTTTAATATTAAATCATTTTAATTGGAGCGGCTTTCAAAGTTTCCTTTTTCACATTTGCCCCTCAAAAGCCATGTTATTAACATATTGTTGTCAAACGAATTAAAAGCCATGTTATTAACATATCGTTGTCAAACGAATTAATTTACAGTAGAGCAGATGAATTCGTCAAAAATCCATATCATATGAGAGATAGGATGAACTGATTATCGTGGAGCCGATCGTGTGAGGCCGTTAAGATGATGAATTTCACTTTTACAGAAGATAAGATGAACTGACTCATTAACCTAACAGATTATGAAAATTTCAACCTAACTCAATCTAAAACGAATTACAAATTCATATGTGCCTATCAAAATATAAAAAATTTTAAAAAATTTAAATTTAAATTATAATTTAAACAGATAAAATTAAAATTTTAAAATTTAAATATATTTTAAACGGATGAAATCTATTAGTCAATTAAAATTTTTATTTTTATTTTAATATTTTTTTAAAAATAAAAATTTTCAATCTGCGGACTAACTAAGTCCGCCACCGACCGATCCACACAGATTGTGAGTCTAGACGAATAAGTTCACTTGAACCTATTTTAAAATATATTAAATAATATTTTAACTGAATCCATCTAAATTATCTGATGAAGCAAACCAACTTAATGAGTCATATCCAAATTAACTTCAGTAAGTCTGCCTCTCACTAACCAACTCAATCATACCCCGAAAGTAAGTCACAGTCAAATTAACTTCAACAACAGTTGAAATCTGCCACCCCAGCAGTCTCACAACTATCTGTGAGGAGGTAAATCAGAAAATTACAGTGGGTCATGATGGGAGAAGACATTAAACTGTAGTGGATCACGACGGGGGAAGATATTGTTTTGGTTTCATCGAAATTTGACTCTTGTCCACTTTAATAAGTCTGTCCCGTTATAACCAACTAAACTATATTCCGAGAGTAAATCAAATATATTTTATTATAACCAACTCAACTATGTTCCGGGATGCCACATGAACCATGGATCTATATACAGTGGGCAGGAAGGGTATTTTGATCACAAAAATTAAAGTTTGAGAGTAAAATGAAGATTTTAAACGTCTGGGTGCCGTTTCGTAAAAATGGGAGGTCCTCGATCTTTTCTCCGCTCGGTTGCGTGCGTCAGGTTTCGCTCGGTTCCTGTCGAGCTTAGGGCTGTCTCCGTTCGAAAGGGGAGCGATGTCGGTCTCCGGTCGCCGCCGCGACGGCAAATCCGGAGGAGGTGGACGCGATCGGATCGACTTCGAGGAGAGAGAATCCCATCGCAAGGTTGACTGCTTCTCCCTTCATCTCCTCCTTTGATCTTGTTGTCTTTTCCCTGCTCGATCATCTTATGACTTTCTAAACAAACTTGCTTTCGACTGGAGGAAGTAGGTGCTAGATAAACGAAGGATTAGAAGTGGCTGGTTTATCCGAATAGGTTAGAGCATGCATTCGTTAATTCCGAAGGATTGAATTTTGAATTGCACATTTAGGATTTTCTGCTTCGTCTTTATGTGCGACTTAGGTATTTAGTTAACTTGGTTATTTAAGTTACGAACAATTATCACTTAGGCCCTGTTTTCTCTGATGGAAGGAGACGACTAGGAAAAGAAAGAGAATAGTGAAAAAATTCATAAGGAAAGGATACATAAATAATTCTTAGTTTCGGTTTCCTAGTAGGTAAGGAAAAAAAGTAGAGTTTTCCTTCCAACTGTTTTCTTTGAGGGAAGGAAAGAGGAAGGAAAATTTAAGTTTGGAATTTTTTTTGGTAAAAACATAATTTGATAAAAAATTAATTATGATCTTTTTTCAATTGGATTTGAGTTCTAATGCACTTGGATAAAGTCTTCTCTGTCCAGTTTAGATGGAAGCAGATTTAGGTCAAATTGGGAAAAAATTTCCTGTACCTCTTCTTCCCTCCCTTCCTTTCTACCAAAGGAAATGGAGGAAAAGAGTGGCTGAAAAAATCTTTTTGCCTCTTGTTTCTATTCACATTTCCACCAGTGGAAATGTTGGAAAATGTCAGTTGAAGAAATCTTTTCGCTACCTTGTTTCTGTCTGAATTTGCGTCTGCTTAAGAAACCTGGCCTTTAATTGCTTACTATGAGATGCCACAAAACCTCTGGACACAATATACTCATTGAGACCTTTATAATACTTCTTTTCTTGAGATCTTCCTTTTCATTAAAAAATTGCGATTTATCAGAATTTTTTCGTGGTACTTAATAGATCATTTCTTGAAGCTTCAGAAACCTCTGTCTCATTTTCATTCATAGGATTGTCATGTTTAGCTGAATTTTCACTGCTTAGTCATCTTACCTTACATAAGATATACATTGCACAGCTATGGGAATATCTTTACCTATTTATTACAGTGTCCAAATACAGTTCTGGAAATTGATGAGATGATAACACTTGAGTCTAATAAAGTTTTTTGCAGTTGAATTGGCAAGATTTGCAGAGGATTTATAACTGAAAAAAAATCATCTAGAATTAAATTTCCTGACCTGTAAATTTGTGCTGACAGATTCGTCAACTGGCTGGGAATTTTATTTAAAATTGGTAAGAGGGTTTTATTACTTGCAGGTGTAAGTGGTTAGGGGAAGTAATAATGATGAAGTGTTTCAAAAATCTACATATGCACATCTGCTTTTACTTCAATCTGGATTTTGAGAGGAAGCTATTTATAAATATTTTCTCATCTACTGTGAAAATATGTGTTGAGATGGTAAAACATCCAAAAAAGGGTAGTGTGGAAACCAAATTAGTGTTTACCAATATTGCAATTTATTTACACAAGGATAAATCCTGAACTTTGATCTATAAAAGAATTATTCTTGGGCCCATTGTTCGAAAAAAAATGATGAGATAAACCTTTTTTAGAGGAAAAAAAGACATTCAATGATATACCTCTATTAGGTTTAGTGGGACCATCCATATAAAAACAGTTTCATATTGACATCAATGTTTATGCATGTATGTTAAATATACCAATGATTGTATGCCAATTATTTTATTTCATAGAATAAAGGTTCATCTTCAATTTTAGCAAAATTTCTATCAAGATAAAGAAAGCAATGGGGGGCGAGATAAGAAAAGAGAATGGAACCAAGATAAGGAAAGAGATCAGAGTTTGAAAATAGAGAGAGAGCATGCTCGAGAGAAAGAAAGACATTCTGACCGCCATAGAGACTATCGTAGACATAGAAGTACCAACAATGAAAGAGTAAAGAGCAACCTTGATGAACGGGGGGACTACTATGGCCGTGACAATAATCGGTATGCTTGATTATGCTGCTATTGTTATTGTTGTACTTTTCTTATCTACCAACTTTCTTGTGAAGTTAATTTATTCTATTTACTGTTCTTATTGGCATTGGTCCACTTGATTAAACCTGTTATATATGTCCTTATTTTTTAAGAAAAACTATGTTGCTTTCTTGTAGCCAAGCTTATAAAACTAATTTGTGTAGAGAATCATGTAACAAATTTTCTCGAGTGTGATTATGTATAAGTTGGTACCCGATACTCATTATGATCATATTCAATCTTTCCTTATGACAGTAGTTTTGGAATAATAAAAATGGTGCAACTTCTGTGTTTGTTTATGGTAATAACTAGCATTTGTATACATTCAGTAACCTGTAGTTTATGTTTGGGAAAACACATGCAGTTTTTTTGAGTTAAAAAATATACTAGGAATGTAATGATGTAAATCCTTTTTTTTTATCCTCAAATATAATGTTAGAACTTATTTGTTTCATTGGCAGCCAAAAGTATGATCATGAAAAAGATAGACAATACAGACATAGGTCACGATCGCGTTCGAAGGATAGATACAACAAACGAACCAAATCACCATCTCCACCTAAAAGGTAGTTTTGTATCATTTTCCTTCATAACTTATTGCTTTTCTCTTGTTTCTGTGCTTGTAAACATTCTACTTCTATTTATCTTTTTTACTAGGAATTTAATTTTCTGGGATGTCATATGCAACTGTAAGAATACTCTTTCTATTTTGTCAGTACACCAGAGAGATCCTTCAGGGTAAAAGAAGGAATTTATGAAGCAAACATTAAATTTTCCTTAAATCAATAGTTTATTATTTAAACTTCTGCCATGCAATCTTTTCTTCTTGCTGTTTAATGGAGTATGGACAATAGCCTGAAACAACTTCAATGTTTCACTTTTGTATTTGTTTATGATTAGGTATAAATAAGATATTTATGAAATTCTAGAATAAAAGAAATAAAACTATCATATATGTACTAGGGGCTATCATTCAAAAGCAAGACTTTAAATTGACTACATTCATTCAAAAGCAAGACTTTAAATTGACTACATTTTCAGAAAACTCTGTCAAGATGTTTTACTTGATTAGAAGGTTGGCAGTACCAGGCACAGCAAGTAGCATGTTAGGCAAGACAAAGTTGTCATTGTTAAGACCCTTGAAGTACACATTCACTCATAGTATAAGCTTTTCACTAGTGTGAGTTGTATACAATGTGGCAAGTCTACCATCCTTTTTTGCTTCTGCAGTAAGCGCACAAGTGGTTTTGACATGGCTCCTATTGCTTCTGGTCTGCCTGAACCTACTGCTACAGGTCTGTCTGTAGCCTTTGCTACTAATTTTTGGTTTGAGCTATTTTGGTTAGTGCTATTTTGTTTACCTTTGAATTATCTACTCATGACAAACATCTAGGCTAGTTTATTATTTTATTTATGGTTTCATATGGAAACTGAGGATCATTATTCTGTTGTTGGCTGTTGTCTGTGTGTCAATGTCACTGTATTTTCATATAAGAAGGCAATATTGCTCCACATACCCCAAGATGCTACCAAAAGGCGTGTCTTCAGTAGACTTTATGTTCAAGGGATCGATATGTATCGAGGAATCAAAATGTGTTGCAGGACCAACAAACTAATCTGCTGGATCTTCACCTTCAACCAGGAAGAATTCTTGGCTTTTGGTAGACTTTACAGATATATCTTCAGCAGCAGCATTGGTTATCATGTCTTTTTTAATTTTTTATCATGCAAATCATGTCATGTATGAATACCTTTCTTTGGAGGAATGAACTAGTTCCACCAAAACTTAGAAGCATTACATATCTCTGTTTTTGAGGTTGTACTCTTTATTCTTAGGGAATATAGGATCACTACCTGTTGTTCCTCAACTAATGAGTGGAACTTTACCGACAATGTTGCCTATTACAGTATCCCAGGTATTTTAAAGTTTCTTTGCTGCAGTTTCCTTACTTTTTATGTAATTGTAACCTTCTTACTAGTATCCTGAATTGCATTGCATAGTTTGGGTCACTTGGACTAATGCCAGCACAAGCAGTGGCCCAACAGGTATCTTGCAAACCATTTCTTTTGAGTTTTGATTTTCTTATTGGGAATGCTGATTTTGAAGTGATTGTTCTGTTAGGCAACAAGGCATGCACGGCGTATATATGTTGGAGGTCTTCCCCCTATGGCAAATGAGCAGGTTCTATCCTATTATCTATCTACTTATCGCCTATTTGGCTAATTATTTCAGACAAGACATAATGTACATATGCATTTATTAACATCATTAAACTTTTCCCTTTTCAATTCACTCCCCCCTTTTGTTTCCTCCGTATTACCTTTCAACTTCTAGATTTCAATGATAATTTGAATTCTGTTAAAATAATTTGAGCTTGAAATTATCTTCTTGGACATTTCAAATTTTATAAGGATGAATGATACATGGGCATTTCTCCAGGGCCAATAAGAAACAACAGATTGGGAGTTAAACTAAGAAATGCTAGTCTATATTCAATTATAAAATTGGGAGACAGTTAAATATTATTTTTTATAAGATTTAATTATTCATCCCTATATCCATCTTAGATGCGAACCAAGCATTGCTCTCTTTATATTGACTAACCACATATTAGATTAGTCTTATCATCACTTATAACAATATCCAATTTGCACAAAATAATCAAAAGAGGCACACAAGTTCTCATCGTGAGTGTCCTATAAACTCATTAGTCCTTTTTCAGCATTTAAAATATCGTGTCATTCTAGTCGGCACATGGGGAATTATTGTTCTATCCGTCGACCGACACGACACTGACACAAGCATTGGGTAGTGTTGTAAGGCCTCTTGTGAGGCCCTGCGAGTCCTCGCGAAGGCCTTGTGAGGCCCCAAGGCCCCGCGAGGCCTTGCTGCCACACAAGGCCCCGCGGAGGCCACTACTAATTTTTTTTCCAATTTCTTTCTTTTTAATTTTTTTAATTGGTAATTTCATTTATTTTTTTAGACCTTAATTCTTTCTCTTTTATCTTCTATTAATTTCTTTTTTTATTCCTTTCCTCCTTAAACACATGGAAAAAAATTTCTTAAGAATGTTGGTTCTTTTTCTTTGTTAATTTCTCTCTCCTTCACCTTTCACATGGGCAAACACAAAAATTAAGGGAGAAAACAAAACCTCTTTAAGGATAGTAAGGATAGTGGAGACAGATTGTTAGAAAAGATAAAAAAATTAAATATAATATAATTCTTAAATACAACTACGATTTGAACTAAATTATTCTACATATAAATTTAGTTTAAGATTAAACTAAATTTATATGGTTTAAAATTAAATTAAATTTATATGTAGGGTAAAGCTGCGTACAATAGATTTAATGTGGTCAGACTTTTTTCTGGGACCTCGCATTGACAGGAGTTTCGTGCATTGGACTACCATTTATAAATTTAGTTTAACTTTAAACTGATCAAAATAAATTAAATTCAATTCAATTTAAACTTGCACAATCCTAATCATCATGTTTAGACTTTATTGAAGCCTAAATTAACTTAATTAATTATTTAATTTTTAAAAAATATTTAGAATATACAAATTTTAAATAAGATAAAATATGGTATTTAAAAGATTTTGTATGTTCTAGCTTTTGAGATGTCAATAGAGATCGAGAATTAAAGTCATCATCTAAGAATTATCATATATATATATATATATATATCAATGATCCCTTTATCCTTTTATTATAGAATAGAAAATTTAACCAACACTTTTACATATTCTTAAAATACAAATTATATTAATCCATGAATAATTTAAAATTTTCAAATAAATATAACATAATCAATCCTTAAAATCATCAAAATATATCTAAAGATGTCGAAATCGAAAGATCGATCTTCATGACCATTATAAATGCAAGGACTCGAACTTGATGCCTCTGTAATAAAACTTAAAACTGAAGATTAATCTTCATTACCATTGTAAATGCAAGATCTTGGATTTGATGTCTTTACAATAAACTTAAAATTGAAGATCAATCTTCTTGGACTTGATGTCTCTGCAATAAAATTGTAATTAAGACTATTTAATTATATGCAATAATAATAACAATATAGATTTTAAATTTATACATTTAATAGTTGTTGCAAAAGATTCAATAAGCATCAAATATCTCATGAGATAACATCAAAATTTGAACTCAACATTCAACATTTCAAATATAACCTAATAGTAAGCATTTATAACAATCAAATATTAATAAAAATATTTTTTAATTAATATATTTTATATTTTAAAAAGTACCGAAATCGTATCGGCATGATACGATACGGTACCAAAACCATATCATTCCGGTCATAAATCAAAACTTTGGCATTGTTCGAAATCTAAACCTTGGTCCTTTTAACTCATTTATTAACGTTCAAAGATTTTGTTTTCATATCCTTTCTAACTTTTGGGAAGCATTAGGATAATCAAAATTTTCATAATCTGTTCAAATGAGTTACAAAGTTTTTTTTTTGACAAGTATAAAATAACAAAGTTTTCTATTTGTGAAAATGATATGACAGATATTTGTTCTATGGACTAATTAATATTATATGATTTAACACCTAAAGCTCTATACTGTCTTGAAATCTCATTCGAGATGCCTTTATGTAGTTTTAGTAAATTTTTGAATTTGTTCCAAAAATTAATTTTGCCCCTATGAAGATATAAATTTGATATTTTTTTTTATTTTTTTAATGTAATATCCAACATCCAATGATGAGTCATCAACTTGTTACACCTCTATTGCTGGTGATACAATTGTTTGTGCAATAACTTTGCTTTGTCAAGATGAACTTTCATAACACTTGATTTCTTGGTTTGTCTGTGTTGGGGTCATTTCTCTCTTTGTTATTGATTTAGACAATTTTCTAATATATGGTTTTGCTGAATTAATGCAAAGTAGGAATTTAATTTTATTGAGGACAACTAGTTAATTAAAGTAGATATTGATTTGGTAATTATGTTGTCAGGGGATAGTAGATTTATTCCAAATAAGTCCTATACCTAATTGTTCCTTTCCTTGTATATTTTAGTTTATTTTCAATTTTCTTTGGGTCAGAGTCTTTAAAAGGAGCCCCTAATCCTCCCATGCTAATCATCATTTAGCTCAATAATATTTTATTTTTTTTTGTCAGTTTTGTTCGATTTAGTGCTACATCATGTGTACTATTTGGTTTAGTCTGATTCAAAATGTCATTTCAACATACAACAAAAATATTTGTCTTTCAATGTCTTTTGTTTTCAAACTTCTTATTTGTCTTTTCCACAAATGTCTCAAAACAACACTTCTTGGGTAAAAAGGCATAATCAATCCTAAGATTTTACTCCATAGGATATACTTTATTATTAATTTTGAAAATTGTATCTGCAAAGGGAAATACTTCTTGTACACCAGTTTTCGGTTTATCATGTTAAGTTAGGCGAACTGTAATTGTTAAAATTTTTTGTAGCATGTAGCGTTGGGTTCATGTTTCACTGCATGCTCCAATACCACAGAAAATGCTTTATGTGCAGTGTTTTATTTCCTTTTTTGTTATGTAGGTTAGTTGGATGTTACTTTTTTCATGAATACCACTTTTTTCTCCCACTGCATTGTTTAACATAATTATTCCTAGTATACTTAGTCTAGGATACACACACTAATTTTTATTATATTTGCTACTGCAAACAGACAATTGCTACATTTTTTAGCCACATAATGTCTGCTATAGGAGGAAATTCTGCAGGTCCAGGTGAAATTTTCTTCTTTTGAATTCTCTTTGTTTTTTTCCTTTTGACATTTGCTGTGCATATTGCTGTTTGTTCTAACTATCACAAATTATTGTGTTGCTGCACCTGCCAATGGAAGAATATTAGAACACATTGCATTTTGATTTTTCAGAATGAGAAAGAACAAAGAAAAGTGATTTTTTACACATTATTTAAGACAGGTTTCCTACAATTCTTAACTTATGAGACTTAACATTTGTTTAAGTAACTTGGCAGGCCAAAAGCTACTTTTAGGATTAGTGCCTTGAGATACAAAAAATCAATTCCATGATCTTTTCTTCTGCAGCTTAGAAAATAGGAGATTTCATATAAACCAGATTCCGGAGCTTTTAATGTAACCAAGAATTCGACATAATTGCCCTGAAAGTTGTAGGACCATCAATTGGGAGACTGCTCGAGTATTGGAATATGAAAAATCATAAAGCACAGAAAACATTAAATGGTGTCTGCTAATGTTTTAAGTTCAAGATTTTAAACATTTTTGGAGTCACAGACTCATGATACAACTTGTTAAAGCCAGGAATCTAGAGAAGTTTATTATGCCTCAAATTTTAACTGCAAATCAACTTGAGGTCATTCTGTGCTAGGCTGCCAACATAATGCTAGATTCTAGAGCAGAAACTATTTCTAAAATCAGTTTGCGCCCTGAAAATTCAGGATTTCTAATATTTTAGACTCAAAAAACCCATATTATGATTTGTATTTAAGCTGCAAACCCCAAAAACTTACAATCTCTCAAAATTTGGTTATAAGCTGATTTATAAATCAACTTGCGGTCATTATGCGCCAACACAGTGCCATGTTTTGGGTGCAAATTGATTTAAGATCAAACTTGCATTTAAATTTTGAGAAACCATGACCTTTTTTTGGAGTTGTAGCTTTAATAAATCCTAACATGAATTTGTGATTCCAATAAAATGAATTGTAAAATAGCTTATGACCTAAACTTGACATTGTGCTGACACAGAATGACTGCAAGCCAATTGGAAATATGCCTGCGACCATTTTTTTGGATTTCTGGCTTCAGTACAAGCCGTAACAAGAATTTGTGATTCCAAAAATGTTAGAATATTTGAATTTATAGGACACAAACTTATGTTTAAAATAGTTTGTGCCCTAGAACTTGGTAGCTATGCTGGTATAAAATGGCTACAAGCTGAATTTGCAAATCAGCTTGCGCAAAATTTTAGACAATGATTTTTTCTAGTTTTTTTTGGCTATAACACAATGTAACATGGGTTGGGGATTTCAAAAATATTACAAATCTTGAATTTATAGGGCATTTCAAAAATATTACAAATCTTGAATTTATAGGGCACAAGCTGAATTATAAATTATCTTGTGCCCCTGGAGATAACAAAAAGATAACAGATGGTTATAATTTAACGGAGCGGGGCTATTTTGACAATAGATCAAAATTATAGGGGTTAAACTATGATTCAGAAACTTTGGGGGACATTTCAGTAAAGGCAGCAAACTATGGGGGGTAAACTGAAGTTTTCCCATAAAGAAATTATCAATAGGGTACAATGAGATCTAGTAATGGTTTAAATTTGTTGATAACTATTGAAGTTATGGATTGTTTGTGGAGTGGTATTGTCTTATCTAATGGACAGCTTATACAGGGATGCAACCATTTGTTTGAAATTCTTGAGGGATCTAGCTGTTATCTGACACAAAATGGACAATTATCTGACCTGTAAGATGATTACTTGTTATGGTTTGACCCCATAGGTTCAAAAATGATGAGGGATAGTTCTTTGACACTTAAGTCCAGTCGTAAAAGATATTTATTGTCCCTGAAAAAATACTCAAAATTTACAGAAATGGATTCACTTGTCTGTCTGCTTATTTTGGGTTTGTCACTGTCCTGCTAATCATTCCATGCAATGTTTCAACTTCTGTTAGCTTATTCCTTGTTTTCGCTGTCTGCTGATATATATGTAGCTTGCATAGTTGACACATATATGGTCCTTTTTGGTCTTTCTTTCTTCCTTCCCTATCCTTGAGACTGTTATGTGAGGAACTTAATTGAAAATATGTCACAATGTGAATGAGATGATGATACCTTGAAGGGGTGAGCCTTAAACTTTGATTTATATGCATTTGTTTTTTTTATTGCATGTTGTAACAATTGGTTCAACTTACATATATGGCATGTATGGTTATCAAATCTGGTATAATTAGTTAAATGAGCTTTTATATGCATCTGTTCATGTTAGGTGATGCTGTGGTCAATGTGTACATAAATCATGAAAAGAAATTTGCTTTTGTTGAGATGAGATCAGTTGAAGAAGCAAGTAATGCAATGTCATTGGATGGCATAATATTTGAGGTACATTATGTTATAAAATCTTCCATTTGTTAATGCTAGCCTGATTTGTTTAACCTATGCTTATATGCAATTCTTGTTGTAAGCCTTACTTCTTGACATGCCTGTGTATGTGGAAGCCCTTATGAAAATTTATTTTTGCTCTGGATGTGGTACTTATGGTTTAATACTTGAGTATTTCCTTGGCATTTTCTGTGCCATCTTAGTCTGCTTTTTGTTAGAGAAAGAGTTTGGATCTTTTTTTCTTCTTTTTACCCTCTATGCGCAAGCAAAGCACATTTAATATCTTGTGTGATACCTCTTGATAACTTGATAGGGAGTTTCAGTGAAAGTTCGAAGGCCCACCGACTACAACCCTTCCTTGGCTGCAACACTTGGACCCAGTCAACCTAGTCCACATCTTAACTTAGATGCGGTTGGTCTTTCATCTAGGTACATCTTATGCTTTCCTTATAGTTGGGAATACAATTTCATGTTTGTTTTCTCAATCACAAGATTTGGAGAAGTAGAATTACAACAGTATGATATCCCTCATAAAGTAGTTGTCAAGACAATTTGATGGTGCCACATGGAATGCTATACATTTGCTTTTGATTCAACTTTAACTTATTGGAAACTCATTATACTTTGTCAACAGTAACACAATTATGGGATCAGAGGGACCAGATCGCATCTTTGTGGGCGGACTTCCGTACTATTTTGCAGATGCACAAATAAGGGAGCTACTGGAATCATTTGGGTGTGAATTTAAATTCTTTAGCTTGTTTAGTTTCTTGCCTGTGCATTCTTTGCTTGTTATCTCCTGTGTCTTACTCTTAGCGTAGGAGCATGGGTAAGAAAATGGCTAGTCTTAGCATCAACAGTTGCTCCACAATGGAACACTCAAGGCCTGTTTAGTCTTTGCCATCTCTTGTTAGTTGTTAATGGCTAAGAAAATGGTCAAACTAACTTTGGTATTCATTATTGTCATTTCATTCTCAAATTGAACATTGCACTTGTGGGCTTAGTAGCTTAAACCAAGGTTTAAAATCTTGAGTCGTGTCGAAGTTTCGATCTTTGATTGGAACGATATTGTTTTGGTATCGTGCCGATATTTTGATGCATGGTGTTCGTAATAGATTGGAGTTGAAGAAGGAAAGAGATAAAACATAGGAAGGAGATATTATTTGTATCGTGTATGGTTTTAAGTCTTGTACCATGCCACGTAAAATGGTCGAAACATATCATTTCGGTGAATTATCGAAATTCAATACCACTCAACACAATGTCTTCTTTCTTTACTTCATCTCCTTCCTTTCAACTTCCAATCTATTACCGGCACCATGCATTAAAACGTCGGCAAATACTAAAATAATATTTTTTTAGTCAAAGACCAAAACTATGACAGGACTTGAGATTTTGAACTATGGTACCGAGTGGTATTGAGTTTCGGTGATTTACCAAAACGATATATTTCAACCGTTTTGCCTAGCACGGTGCAAGATTTCAAACCATGGCTTAGACCATTGTAATTTCCATTGAAGTATTATTAATCTTGTTTGTTTGCACTATATTGTCTTTCCATTTCTTCTATGGTTTCTGTAATAAACAATATGTTAAGAAGAAAAGGATTTTGCTATATCCACTTTTGCTGATGACAATCTTATCATCATATTTATACAGACCTCTGCGTGGCTTAGATCTTGTAAAGGATAGGGACACAGGAAACTCAAAAGGTTATGGATTTTGTGTATACCAGGTAAAAGTAGATTAAACATTGTGAAGAGCATTTTCTAATTTATACTTTCTATGTCATCTCAGAATGGTTTTTGGTATTTAGGATCCATCAGTGACTGACATTGCTTGTGCTGCTCTTAATGGGCTTAAAATGGGTGACAAGACATTAACTGTACGACGTGCGACTGCTAGGTAGGTGTTTTATATGCTGTTCCCATGGAATATCAATATCTATTGACTGTCCACATACAAATCTGTTTATTCTATGGGGTTCGTTGTTTATTATTCCAACTTATGCTTGGCACAGGTTTTAATAATTAATAATGCACTTTAGAAAAGCAAGCTATTATCAAGTCAATGCTATTCTCAATCAAATAATTGCTTCCAAACTGCACGGAGTCTTTTCCTTTTGTCTCTTAGAACTCAAGAAAAAAGTGAAATTATATTTTGTTTGTAATTCAAAGAACTAAAAAATTCAGTGAAATTATGTTTCGTTTCTAAATAGTTCAAAGAACTAAAAAATTCAGTGAAATTATGTTTCCTTTCTAAATAATTCCAAGAACTCAAAAATTCAGTGAAATTATGTTACCTTTCTAAATTTAAAAAGCTTGAATGTGGTATTAGCCCTCAGTCCAGTTCAGTCACGTTCCAAATATATAATATGTTTATGCAGACTGGCAGCTAGTAGTTTCCATATAGTCAGCTAATGGATCAAATCTAAAGTCAAAAGTAAAAAAAAAAGATCTCAAATCTCATGACCTACCCTAATTTCTCACTATATAACTTGTCTGTATATAATTGGTGAAGAGATGGGAAGGAGTTGAACCTCTCATCTTCACCATGCCTGTCCACATGGAATTTTCCTGAAAAAATCCAGGAAAGAGGACATCAGTCTTTTGCACACACACACACACACACACACACACACACACACATATATATATATATAGATATGTTAGATAGATGATATCTTACATAAAGATCTTGTTTATATACATTCACAGCATGGGGCAAATGAAGCCCGAGCAGGAATTAATTTTACAACAGGCACACGAACACATAGCAATGCAGGTAACACAAATTTAACTTTTATTCAGCACACTAAATCTCTTATTGCACAATCATTACTTTGTTTGAACTGTTGGATGAAGAAACTTGCTTTTAAAAGTGGAGGGATCACATCTTTTCCTGAGACTGATTCTGTTGCGAATGCTGCTGTGGAACTTCCAACCAAAGTTATATGTTTGACTGAGGTAGATTTTCCATTGTTTCAGTTGCTTCTCTTGTGCCTTCTTCTCAGTTGATGATATCGTAATAAGTTAATATTTGATGATGTCATAATAAGTTAGTATAAATAACCATAATGGAGGCACCTTGAAAACAAAATCATAAAACTGACCAAGCTGGATTGATTAAAATTTGATGCCTGCACATTGAAGGAGCATAGAGGAGGACACAATCATTTGGTTAGAAGCTTGCTTTTGTCTTGTGTATCTACTCTGCTGTTTGCATTCTTGTATTGGATTTGCATTCTCACATTTTGAGAGAAATGCTTGAGAAATCATATTTAGAAATTTATATTTTGATATCAACATCATAAAAATGTTTAATGATGGAAATTTTTGTTCCTTTTCATTTTCTGTTTTTCAGTTATGTAGAATACTTGTCTTCTAATGGTTTCTGAGTTTATTATTATTATTATTTTATTTTGTCACTCACAGATTAAAAGGATCAATTTTGGTTCTAATTCATAATGTTCAGGATTTATATTCACATTTCAATAATTTTTATTATGTACCTATTAGCACATGTTGCTTATATTAATAGGAATCAATTGATGCCAGCAATGCATACCTACGTATTGTGATGAGTTGATATTTCGTTGCAAGAGGTAATGCAAGTCTTTTGTCGTGATAAATTAATGAGTGCATCCAAACAACTGCTAACTGGGCTTTCTGTTGATGTGGGTTGCTTGTATTACGTTCATCTTTAGAAGAATATTAATATAATTTGCAGAGGATGCTGACCATAAGTGGCGTATCATTCTCGCATTTCAAGCTGCTTGTGCAACATGCCCACTCTTTGTTACTGTTTATCTTATATGGCATTTTAGTAGCCAGTGTTAATATTTTTTCTATTCAACGAATCTGTTGAATTTAATTTTGAAGGTTGTTTCTGTGGATGAGCTGAGAGATGATGCAGAATACAAAGAAATAGTAGAGGATATGAGAGAAGAAAGCGAGAAGTTTGGTAAGTTTACGTTTACTATGTCGAATTCTTCTATGCAGTCAATGCATTGCTCTCAGTTCTAACCCCAGGACTTGCTTACTTTTCCTTTATGAAGGTTCACTGATAAATCTTGTCATACCACGTCCTAGTCAAACCGGCGAAGTGATTCCAGGAGTAGGAAAGGTATTATTTTGTGATTCATAACTTGGCATGCTAGGGTGCATCAGTTTTTATTCATCAGCACAAGAAGTTGAAACTGCACTCTTTGATGAGGAAAACCCATGTAGTTATCATGTCCGATAAGCCGGCAGTGAAACTTTTGTCCTTGTAATATCCATACTCATTTCTTTCAGGTCTTTTTGGAGTATGCAAATATCACAGACTCAGCTCGAGCAAAGGTCTCTCTCCATGGCAGAAGATTTGGCGAAAATGTTGTCTGTGCTGCATATTACCCTGAAGAAAAATTCTCTACCGGAGACTATGACACGGTAGCGGTGGTTTAACCGGGATAACCTCATTGTGCCGTTGCCTTTTGGTTACCTGACTAACCATGCCATTGTATGTGTTTTCACATACAACCAAATCCATTACCCACACTCATCTATTGGACAATACTCTTCCTGGTTGGAGCAAAGAGGGCCTCAGTCCATAGTTTTCATATCCAATAGACACAAAACGAGTGATATCCATGCCGATCGGTGAACTGTCCTATATCTAGCAGTGATAGCATTTTGGCAAGCGATATCGAGTAGTGATATCATCTATTTGCTTTAGCTTAGTAGAATATCATTATGTTTGCCTCTTTGCTGTACTCGATATGCTTAAACCATGATTTCAAGTCTGAGGTAGTAATTTTCATGTCAGATTAGTTCTTGATACTAGAGGCTTTAACTGGGGATTACTGGGTCACAATCCATAGACAATGACACAATTTTCTCATTAGACGGGGTAGGAAGGTCGCGTTACGCTATCCTAACTCTGGAAATGCGTAACACATGTGAGCGGCGAGGCACAACTATTGTTTCTGTAAAATCACATTGGATTCTAGTTGCGACTTGGCATGTTTGTTATCTTGGGCCACAGGCCAAGTACACATGCTTCTCGGCTATCGATCGCAGAGAAGGCAGTTGCATTGCTAGGATGAGCAGCCAACCTGCCTTGCTATAACACAAAAGAATATGCATCTGGTTGCTTCTGATTAAGAACAATTCATCAAGAAGAGGCATCACCAACCACATAAGGGGAGAACACTAAGAAAAGGGGAGATGAGAGTGGAAACTTCAAAGAGAAAAGAGCAATGCACAAAGGGGAGAGCATTCGCCTCTCTTATTTAGAGAACCTTAGTTAAACTTACCCAACTTTTATCTCCGATTTTTTTATAATTTATTAAAAAAAGTCTATTATATTTTTATTAGGATAATTGAAAATTTATTTTAAAATTATTATTTTATAAAAAATAATACTATAAAAAGAATCAGGAAGAAATTTTAAAATTAATACAATTTATAATATATATTTTTTAATAAAAATCAATCTTTACTCTGGATGAGGATAGTGTCATTATCCTCATGTGCGGCCTCACCTTAGCTCTTCTTCTGCCCTGTCTGTCTCTCTATCTTTGTTTTTTTGCTTCTATTTCGTTCATACTCGTTTTTGTCTGCCTTCTTTTCCTCGTGTGAGTGATTGCCACTCCTCTTCCTCTATCTCCTCACAGTAACCGACACCCAAACTTACAATCAGATGGGAAGATGGAAGAAGTGTGTAGAAGGTAGATATTATGAGAAAGTTTGATTCTAAATCTTTTATATGAAGTTATAGATCCGTGGCAATAGACACAAAGTCTAAATTTTTTTTACATTTTTTAGCAATGCAAGGAATGCTTTAGGATAATAACAGAAGCCACATTTGGACTCCTTAGCATTGTAGAAATTTATAGAAGTTGGCATGAGTCTGATGCAGGAGGATTCCTTAGCATTGTAGAGGATTTGAAGATTTTTATTATTAATTTTGATAGTTTTTATTTTTAGTAATTTTTAAAATTTTGGTATTTAGAGTAGTTTTAAAAAGTTCTATTTTTTTATTTTAAGATTTTCTTAAATCCGTTTAGAATTTTTAGGATTAAGTCTGTTAAAATTTTTCTTACGATTTTATATTTGAAGTCAGTTTAGGATTTTTAGGATTTCGAGTTTATTAAGAAATTTTTCTTTTTATTAGGAATCTTTTTTTTCAAATTTGTTAAGAATTTTTTTTTTTATGAGGAAATTTTCTTTTGGAGTTTATTAAGAAAGTTTTTTATTTTATTAGAAATTTTTCTTAGAGTTTGGGTTTATATAAACATCTTATGAGTTGATGTTTAGGGAGAAAGAAATTTTGGTTTAATAATATTTTTAGCAATGTCGTTTATTTCTCTATCTCTTGTTATTCTTCTGAATTAACAGGTTTTAGAAGATTATTTTCGATGTTCGCAGTCGAACCAATGGATTCAATATTGCTCCCGGGATAATCACTATCCCGTCCGGCATCAGAGTCTGATCAGAGCTCTCTAATGTCATCAATGGATTTTGATTGAAACTCATTGATGGACCTAGGTGACTCACATTTTTGAAAAATTATAATAAGATGAGAGAGATTAGTGTGTAGTAGATATATATGGTGTGAAACCATGATTCTGAGACTCGTAGAAGAAGTTATATTCACGTGCCAAGTGGCACAGACATTGTGGTGCTAGTCTTTCGAGACCAACACCATAATGTTTGATGTTGGTGTTTGAATACCAGTACCACTGTGGTGTTGGTTTTTCGAAACCAACACCATAGTATTCTAAAAGTTGATCATTGTTGGGATTGCTTTGAAACAGAAGAGGGTATATTTGGACTCTAGTGCACTGAATAAACCTATAGGAGTTGGAATGGGTCCAATTCGAGTTTTCGATATCCATCAATGAATTTTGACTGAAACCCATTGATAGATCTAAGAGACTTGAATTTTTGAAAACTTATAATGAGATAGAAGAGGTGAGTGTGTAGAAGGTAGATATGGTGAGAAAGCCTGATTATGAGTTTTTTACATGAAGTTATATGCCTGTACCAATTAGTATAAAGTTTAAAATTTTTTAAACATTTTGAGTAATCCAGGGTCATTTCTAATTTATCAAGTCTTGATCTCAAAACTTGATTTTTTTTCTCCAAATCATTAATTTTTAACTTTTCATGATTTACCTTGATATTTCTATTTCTAGGCATATGTCTAATCTTCTTAAAATTTTTATTCAGATCATTTCTATCATTAGGTGGAATTATTTTAGTATGATATGACTTAAAATTATCCTTAGAATTCTCATGCTTCCTATTTTCATGATAATTAGCACCAAGATGATAAAATCTATTTCTAACATGCTCATCATGATATAAGGCAATGACATTATAAAATGTTACCTTAGACTTTACCTTAGGAGCTCCCCCTAAGTTTGAGCTTTCTCCTTTGTTCTTGTTTTGCCACCTCCCCCTTGGACATTGATGTCGGTAATGTCCTCTTTGGTTGCATGTGAAGCACACAATGTGCTCTTTGCCTTTTCGCACCAAGGGTTCAATTTCCTTTGGCTTCTCCCTTGTCTTAGGTGTCATTTGAACTTTCTTCTTGATTAATTGTGGGCACTTACTCTTATAGTGCCCTTTGTTCCTACACTCAAAACATATGATATGTTTCTTATTTTTATGAATTGAAATTGATATACCTTCATAATTTGAGCTCTCTTGACTTGTTGAGGTGGCATGATCTTCCTCATTGACTCCGGATGTTGATGATCCATCTTGCTCTAATGTCAATATTCTATCCTCCCCTTCAATCCTTGATGTTGTTGAGGTAGCATGATCTTCCTCATTGGCTCCGGATGTTGATGATCCATCTTGTTCCAATGTCAATGTTCTATCCTCCCCCTCAATCCTTGATGTATGGATTTCTTCCATATCATCCTCCTCGGAGATTGAGCACCTCTCAACTTCCGACTCCTCAATTTCTTGTTCCAAAGAGTCTCCCTCTTTGGATTCATCTTCACTTTGCATTGAGGTTGGAGCTTCATGAAGCTTGACCAACGTACTCCATAGCTCTTTTGCATCTCGATATTGCCCTATCTTGCACAATATATCATTAGGAATTAAATTTACTAATATTTCAATTACCTTGTTGTTTGTCTTCGATTTTTGGAGTTGTTCCTCGGTCCATTCCTTTTTCTTGAGGAGCTTTCCTTTGCTATCCATTGGGGCTTCAAATCCTTCTATTAGAGCAAACCATTGCTCGATATCCATCTTCAAGAAATACTCCATTCTTAACTTCCAATGATCAAACTCTTCCAAGCCAAATGGTGGAGGTACTCGGATGTCGTATCCGAATCCATCTTGAGGATGCATTCTCCTTCTTTTTCTTCTAGCTTTGTACTCCTTCGGCGGTTAGTCCGATGAGGAGTGGCCTCGCTCTGATACCACTTGTAAGGACCTTGTGAAGCTAGAAGGGGGGTTGAATAGCTTCTCTTGAACTTTCGTCGATGAAGGAAAGACTCTCTACACTCCCCCTCACAACTCTACAATGCTAACAAGGGTATTTTACTTGGTATCCGCCTCCTTGAGGCGACTAATCCAAGGATCTTCACTCAGCCACTCTTCCACTATACCTCTCCTTCTCGGAAAACACCGAAGGCGGAGAAACCTTCTTACCAGTTACAAGTTTACACAAATCAAGCACAAGAATGAAGAAGAAGGAAAAGATGTTTACACAATAGAAGGCTTCTTCTTCTTCACAAGATTGCTCCAAGCTTTTAGGGTTGATCACCAGATCACTTCTTGATCACTAGAGCACAGGAGCTTGGAGCTTCAAGGGTTGTGAGTGTGTCTTCCACGAAGTGCACTCACCTCTTATACCAGTTCAGTTTTTAAGTCACCAGTCGACTGGATTTACCACTCCAGTCGACTGATATGGTCAAACATCGAAAACGGCTACTGAACTGCTGATATCACGCCTGATTTTTGTCAGAATTCAAAATCCAGTCGACTGAATTTTCCCCTCAGTCGACTGATTTTGACCTCAGTCGACTAGTGTGGACGACCAGTCGAGTCATTCTGGCTTCTGTTCGCTTCTGAGTTACCTCAGTCGACTGGCCTTAAACTTCAGTCGACTGAGATAAAAAATGACTCGACTGGCCAATAATTCAGTCGACTACAAAGGCGTATCAGACGTAATAACTTGGTTCCAGTCGACTGAACTTACCCTTCAGTCGACTGACATCAGTGAAAAATGGCTGAAATGAAATCTTACCGAGTTCTTTCCTCGCTTGATCAAGACTCTGGTCGTCGACCTTCTTGATCTTCATTTGCCTTACCTCGTAAGGACTTTCCCGTGCCAAGAGCTCGTTCCCCGACCCTCTTGGACTTTTCTTTTGCCTTGCCTCCGGTCTTCTCACCCGCAAGGGCTTCCTCATGCCAAGACTCTTAGACCTCTTCCGGGACTTCCTCATGCCAAGACTCCCTCTTGGACTTTCCTTTTGCCTTGCCTCCGATCTTCTCACCCGCAAGGACTTTCTCATGCCAAGACTCCCTCTTGGACTTTCCTTGCCTTACCTCGTAAGGACTTTCCTGCACTTGCCTTACTCGTAAGGACTTTCCTGCACACTTAACACACAAGTTAGATATCTCATCTTGTGCTCTAAGGTTTATTGGTGTCAAATATCAAAATATAACATATTAGGCATAGACATTTTATATTGCACCAACATGTTACAACAAGATGAATAATTATATAGAAATTATTGCGAACATGTTCTTAAAAATTGATACTGATACATTAATTCTATTTTTTTTAATGTCTGCTTGTTTCCCACAAGGATATTCTTTAATTTGGATACCTATAAGAGTGAAATGGAAAACTAACATAAATTATAATTTATACTACAATATTAACATAAGCATGAATATTGTACGCTCACTACTGCTTTAAAATTTGATGTTGAATTACCATTATATGCAAGAGAGTTGTAATGATCGAAAGTTATTGCCTTTGTGCCGATAGATAACAAGTGAAAGTGTGTATAACATAACATGAATATTAACATAAGCATGAATATTGTACGCTCACTACTACTTCAAAATCTGATGCTGAATTACCATTATATGCAATAGAGTTGTAATGATTAAAAGTTATTGCCTTTGTGTCGATAGATAACAAGTGAAAGTGTGCATTATCAATGGTAATAAGTATAAAAATATACCTAACCCCTCCCTCTTCCATATTGATTTTTATGATATGTGTCATGGTAGACTCCCATAAACATTTTGATGTTGACTACAACGAGATACATAAGTAACCACTTAATATAATATATTCGGGAGTTGGCATAAGACGAGAAGTTCAAGTGAGTACTTATGATTAATCAGATACTTGGTGGTTGAAAGTCCAACAGAGAATTAATAAGAGAAAAGTCCAGGTGGATCATAATTGACCGAATACTTAGTGATCGGAAGTCTAACATGGAGTAATTGGGGTGAGGCAAGAAGTCCAAATGGATCATGCAGGACCGAACGCATGACATAAGAAAAGAAAGTCCAAGTAGATCATGGGAGACCGGACACTTGGCAATGAGGGAAAACCTAACAGGTTATGATTGACCGGATCTTAGACATGAGATAAGAAGTCCAAACAGGACAAGAAATATCAGTTATTTGACATATGATAAAGTCCCGACAGGTCAAGGTTGCTCGGATATTAGACAATAAAAAGTTTCGACAGGTCAAGATTGATCGGATGTTGAGCAAAAGAAGTCCTAATAAGTTGAGGTCAATCGGATACTAAATAAGATGAGAATTTAACCTTGGTAAAACTGAAAGATAAGTATTAGCATTGATAGGGTGTGTCATTCGATTGATGATTTCTAAATCCCGAAATTGGGATTTGAGGAATTTTTAAGATTAGCTACAGTAACTTCGGGGTATCGACTATTACTATATCAAACAAAAAGTTAGTTAGGAACTCAATTGTTCAACTTAATTGATCATAATCAGTCGATTGATATTACTGTTCAAGCGAATAGAAAGTTTAAAATTCGACAACGGGATTCAACTGATTAGGCAATAGTCGACTGATGGTAATAGACAGTCAATTGATACTGAGATAGATGGAGCCGTTGAGCTGACAGGTTAGAATAGTGTTTGAATCTATAGTGATCAATCGATTGATGGATAAGATCAATTGACTAATAGATGAAAAATCAATCGACAACAATCCTATAAAAGAGAATTGTGAGGAAGATCGAAGGAGACGCAAGGTTGGAGACAAAATGCTGCTATTCTACCATCAAGAGGCAATTCCAAACAACAAAAAAGTTATTAAAGTTCTCAATTGTAAAGTTATATTTTTCTCTTTCATTTGTGTTTGTATCTAATTTGTTTCTTGTGTATTATCTTATAAGAGACTTCTCCGTCTTCGAAGTATCCAAGAAAGAGAAAATTTAGTGGTAGTAGTATCGCTTGAACTAGACCTTGGAGTAGCCATTTTGGAAAGCAGTGAACTAAGTAAAATCTCTAAATTGTGCTTGTATTGTCAAGTTTGTTTGAAGTTTTCCATTGCGCAATCGAAGTCGATGCAATTAAATTAAGTTATTCACCTCCCCTCTAATTCCCATAGGTCCTAACAAGAGGGGATCAATAACATCTTGTCCTGCAAATAAAATGTTTTTTTTTCTCTCTTGCTTAGGTTAGTACGAGATCAAAATACAAGTATAATGCTTCTGAGAATAGGATGTTAACTTCTTGACAAGTATTATATATGTTGTCTCTTTTAATCTAACATTTTTTGATAGGGCAGGGTAGTTTAATTATGTGAATTAATAGTTGATGCACTTCAATTGTAAAAACCTTGTGCAAAACAAAAACGTGCATGTTTGTTCGTGTTAGATAGATGAAAATTCATGAAAAATAAAAATATTTCATAACTCCAACCATAATTCATGAATCAGAGAAATACATATCAAACGTATTATAAATTATCCTTTGTGGAGATTGACAAACACGAATACATCAAAGAACGAATTATTGTAGAAACAAATGTAATATTGAAATGATATTATTAACTTTCGCTTGATTTCTAGAAGTGAGATTGGATCCAATCCACAGTCTTCTTATCCACCTGGAAAGCCTTTGCAAGAATATCATCCGAGATGTTTGGCGTCGATCCAAAGACAGTGTTGGCGATGGTGATTACTCCTGGATTTTGGCTACTGAGAAATGACATCGCAAGAGCCCTCGTACTACCAAGATTGAACTGGAAGTGAATTAAACCTTGAGGGAAGACGAACACATCGCCCTTTTTAAGCACTCTGGTCACCAACTTGTTCTCAGGATTGGACGTTATGAATCCAACATAGAGCGAGCCTTCCAACACTGTTTGGAGCTCTGTGGCACGAGGGTGGATGTGCGGAGGATTGAGACCGCGGGGGGCATAGTCCACTCGAGCCATGGAGATGCCAAGAGTGTTGAGGCCAGGAATTCTATTTGCATTTATGAGCGTCACATTGGAACCGACTTTGTTCATGGTGCTACGAGGCATGTTGAGACCAGACAAGAAGAAGTCATCAGCTTCAACGACTTCTGGGTTCTTGCAAGCAAATCCATTCACAATAACTGCATATAAATACATTGAAGCACATATATATTAATTTAAGGTAACAGATATCAACAAATATAAGCTAGCTAGGTAATTAAGTAGCTACTATACCTTTGGACATGGCGTCTGCAACACAAAAGTCTTGAAGGGCACCTGGATCACGGGCTAAAGCTTGAGAGAAAGACAAAGCTGCAACGAGAGCAAGAATAAGCAGGAGGGACAGATTAGAAGCCATGGAATCGTTGAAGAGAGAGAAGATCAGATGTGAGAGCTGAATTACAGAGAAACATAAGTGGGTTTTTATAGAGGGAGAGGCGATGAATGCGTTGACATGGTCATGCGTTATGGGAGCTGTAGATTAATGGAAGAGTTTGATTTTGCTGTTAAACTGGAAGAGTTCTGATTGACAAACAGATGTTTCCAAGATTAGATTAGATATTGGCGAGCAGGAATCAGTCTAATATATTACGTGTTACATAACTCCATACACCATGTCAACGATCAATTAGTCAAACTTGCATTAGGGTTTGACATGGTAACAGCAATGATTGGGGATAAGTCTGGCAACAATGATCAAATGACAGCCGTACGCCGGCGGTCTCCGTGGCAGCGTGGTGCGTGCCTCACATGGCCGTTGCCGCGGTCGCCTCGCGAAGCCGTCGCCGTGACTGCCTCGCGCAGCCGTCGCAGCGAGTGACTTCTGAAGCTTCCAGGCAATTAATGGCTATATCTCTGATGCAGTAGTATATGTATTATAATGAGCATAAGCTTGCTGCTACTTTAATTAATGGGTAGAACAGGTTGTGATGCTGGCTAAATATTTATCTTGCAATTACTTGCCTACTGCGAACAGACATGGTGCTTTTGGATTAATTAAACCTCAAATGTATTCTGGGATTGTGGGCTGTGACTATAATAGATCTTGTTTATGAATGCTTTGAGATTGTATCTTAGGTAGGGATCCAAATGGATGGAAGCTAATATATGAATTAAAGGACTAGTTAAGAATCATTGGAATAAAGAAGATCATAAAATCAAACGTAAAATTACATGTAAGAATAGAATGACAATACAAAATATGAGTCTATTATATCAAGCATGTTACGTTGGGGGTTCAATTTCTTTTGGAACAGGCAATGAGGGACTAGTAAACCACCTTTTATGTTATTATCCAAATAATTTACATATCTTTTGCTCAATTTTTGTATTTGTATTGATAGTGTCCTTCGCCCACTCAAGATCCTTCTATCCTTCCGGAATTGCAATATAATTGATGTCGGTCTATCAGTGCGTCCGATCCCAGTGTCCTATGAATCAAAACTCATCAGTCAAGAGTCGGTGTTGATGGCGTGAATCCTTTGATAATCAAGTTAGCGATGGGTTCATGTACAAAGCTCGCGTGCATGGCCAAAAGAGTGAAAGAGTTCAAAGAAGAAGGAGAAGATTAGCCTTTGCGCGAGAGGCAAAAATCATACCTTTGCGAAATCTTACATAGATGCGGAGGTAGAAGATCCATATAATCTGCCACATGAGCCCTAGGTGGGTCGCGTGGACGATCGAACAAGCGAAGCTCCACCTGCTAGCCAGCCGCACGAGCGGTACATTGCATTAAGCGCGACAACTGTTTGGTCGTACTCCTGACATTGTCTGGTCGTTAGCTCGAAATCGCTTTCAAGGTAGGCATCCTCACTAGGGTCGATTTCATATTAAGCGATATCAGAGGTTGAGGTTAAAGAGAGCTAGCTCGGCTAGGATTCCTCGTCGTCCAAACCATTTGTAGGATCAGAAAGCATGCTAGAGGGGGTGCATAGTGCTCTTCACTTTTCGTTTCTGGTGATAGTTCTTTTCTGTCAGAGTCAATCTATGCAGCGAAATAATAAAATACCTAAAAGACAAAGACACAATCAATTTTACTTGACTCATACCCCCAAGGTGCTACTCCAAGCCTGTGTACTCAGCGTGAGTCCACTATCTTTTTTTCTTTTTCAAAAAAGAAAAAATCGCTTACGGAATTGAATACAAGCACAAATAATATGAAATGAAGCACGAATATAAAAATAATACAAACAATCGCTTGTCAATCCGGTCCAAAAGCCCTAAGTGCCTCAACACATCTCCTAGCGCTTCCCCGGTTGCACATGTAGAATACCGAAGACTTTTTTCAAGCACAAAGTAGGAGGGTTGAATGAGAATTGTGTTGCAACTCCTCTATTGTCAAGCCGCCTTCTTTTATATACTTTGCCTACTCAACTGAACACCTGATCGGTTGACTAAACCTCAATATTTCCTTCACAGACCAGATCTCATTTTATCCGATCAGAATTTTCTTCTAGGTTCGATCGACCAATCCATGGGTTCAGTCGGTCGATCCCCTTCTTTCCATCAGAAGGAGGATCTTATCCAGCTCGACCTTATCTTAAGTTATTGATCGACTAAACCTCCTGTCTAATCAACTAAACTTGTTTGTTCGATTGAATTAACACTCTATTTTCTATAAAACAAAGTTCATACAATAGCAATAATAGTAATGCAAAATAGTATTGATGACACTATACTTTGGTTGACCAAAATTCATTGGTTCAGTCAACCAATGGTCAATCAAAAATCTTATTTTGATCACCCAAACCTCTTCTACCTGACCTACTGGTCACACTTTTGATTTCAATCACTAATTACTTGTCTTTTTTGTTTATGGTAGTATGTCAAGAAACAATTTAAGACTCCAAGAAGAAATAGGATCAACTTGTTAAATACATTAGAAAAATTAACCCCTCATTGGATAGTTAATTTAATTTTGTCATAAGTTTAATAATTCATAGATTCTGATATTTATATACCTTATTTAAAGTAATTAATTTTCTTTCCAGACCTACTACAGAATTTGTTTGAGAGAAATCACTTTTTTGTTTAACTATGACTTCCTTCTGTTAGGTTGCAAGGGTGCAAATATAGTCCCACATCTAAAATACATGGAAAAGATCATGAGTTTAAAAAGGAAGAAAGATATCTCCATTAGACATGAGGCCTTTTGGGGAGAGCCCAAGAACAAAATTATGAGGGCTTAGGCCCAAAGTGGACAATATCATGTCATTGTGGAGATATTTTGATTCCAACGGTCCTAACAAGTGGTGTGGGTTGAACCGCTCTTCACCGGACTAATCGGAAGAGCCATGATCCAGATCTAATCATATGGGTTGAACCTTAAATAAAGGAAGTAGGTGCTCCCGTGTCTGAATCAAGATGATTCAGATCTAACCATGTGGGTTGAATCTTAAATAAAGGAAGTAGGTGCTCCCGTGTCTGAATCAAGAGGACCAGACACCAGGCAGGAAGTCCTATTGAACTTTGCCACTTGATCTTTTCACTTCTTATTAAGTATCCGATCGATTAACCTTGACTGTATGTCAATTGCACCAACACCTTTAACATTTTGGCATAACACATAAATGAACTAAAATAACTCACTAACATGCCTCAATATAATGCAATCGTAATGGCAATCGAGGAAACGCAATCTGTATCCTTTAGGTGAGAAGACTGGATCCAAAAAATAATTATTATATTATCCTGCAACAATATAACTCATCCAATCAATTGTCATTATACATCAAATAAATAGACGACAAGGAGAATTGAAGTATCATGAATTTATCTCAATATCAATAATTGGCTTGTTGTGCTTGAACAAGTCAACTATACGTGTGCTAATGTTATAATTCTTTGAACAAGTCAACTACGTGTGATACATACTTGGATCTATCTTCTCTTTATTTGGAGTTGATTCTGTCAAGTGTGTTAATTAAGTAATCATTAGAGAAATCTGCATGATTAAAGCATTATGAATAGTTATATGATTACCGGGTCACATATAGGAGACAAATAGAACGTTCACCTTGAACGTCCTTCATCATATATCGGTCCCATAATGAAATTAACAGAGTAAATTATGATATCGAAAGACCTCCTCCACTTGAGTACCAACTTAGCTATACCTGTGGAGTCAAGACGACACATGGCTTCATGTAAGCACATGAGCAAGCTAGGTAGAGAAATCATTTGGAATTATCTTCCTGTTAAATTAGGTACACACTTCATCAATGCGGCCGTTTGGGATGACGAAGTAGACCAAGTAATTGAGTTCTACATTATATTAGTTTACTTGTCATATATATAGACAAAAGACTCAAGGAGTCTTGTGCTTGTGAAATAGTAGGTTTATCGAACGTCTTGATTCCACATGAAGATTCATTTTTATTGGTTTAGGTATTCAAATTCTTGTTGGTCTCTAGTAAGTAGTCGAGATTATTCACTATTTTTAAAATAGTGGGTTACATTCCACAAAGATCTCTCTTCTAGCTGTCAATATATATAGGTACACAAGTTTTGATTGACACTCATATTGTCAATCCCATAGCAAGATATAAATAGATAAATCGAGTACTCAGCAGACTCCCAAATGGGAGGGCATTCGAGGTGATGAAATCTCCATGAATCAATCCATGCCCATTGCAACAAATTTATCACTTGAGAATAAACTGTGTGCTATATGCCCTGGGAGCAGTATTAAGACTTGTGGTTTCATGAAATCCCTTCCATAGAAATATTTCTCATGCAATTTAATCCAATTATCAACTTTTATTATGATAATCGTGATCTACTTGAAGAATCAACTTGAGAACCTTTCTCAATTAGCTTTCAAAATGGGTTAAGTGAGCCAGATAGTTGTGGCAAGCTAGTTAATATATGGGTCCAATTGAGCTAGGCACACTAGTTAAACTGGTTGAGCTCTATATATGGGTTTCTCGCTCAAGTTGACTATAAAAAAGCATTTTCACTTCCATTTGACCAAATAAGAAACCACAGTGATAAAAAAAATTAAAAAAATAAATTAACAATTAATATGACTTGACTAAAAAGATACATTGACTTCCCAACTACTCTACTTCTAATTTAATGAAATCAAATTCTCAGAATAACACAATCAAAATTTTAATTTTATTAAAAGTTATCTAAATCATTAATTTTTATGATTAATTATTTTTTAAAAAAATATATTATATTTTTATTATAATAATTCAAAATTGATTTAAAAATTTTATTATTTTATAAAAAAATAGATCAACATTATTATGACAAAACGTGAAAATATTCATTCCAAATGTTCCTCAATTTCGATTGTACAGCGATTTAAAAGAAAATGAATTACTATGATTAAACGACCTCTTCAGATGAAAGAAATTAATTTTATTTTTTAAAAAATTATTTCCTCGTATATTCAATATGATCCGTTTTCATATAGCAATCTATCATTTGAATATCAACTAGACTATATCTAGATCAATATTATTAAACTATAAAAAAATGAATAAATTTTAAAATTAATATAATTTATAATTTCTTTTTTTGGATAATAATTGATAATTTTTCTTTCAATAATCATAGCATCATTATTCTTCTTCGCGACATCACCCTCTCCTCTTCAACGGTCATGTATATTTTTGCCTCTATTTCGTACTCTTTGAGTGATGAACTCATAATACTTGTAATTAAGTTCATAGGACCATAACAACTCAAGTCAAGCTAAGCTTTATGATGTTTAATTAAATTTATTTGATAAGATAATTAAGTCAAATCAAATCGAGCATAAAATAAATTAAATTATTTTAATAATTATATAAGTTTATTTCATTTAGATGTTATTAAATTCTCAATTCAAACTTGTTTAATTGTTTAAAATTTTTATATTTTAAATTTATTTGATTAGTAATTGAGTGATAATACAAATTTATTTTTTTAAAAAATTATTTATTTAATATATTAATAAATATGATTCTAAAATATTATTCATAAATATTATTTATAAATATTAACAAATTAAATATATATATTTAAACATGTTAGTATTTATATGTATTAAATAAATATAAATAAATTTGTATCAAACATAATATTAACTTTATTCACAATTTGATTCATTTGTGCAGTACAAGCTCACCTCACATGCTACCGATGGCCCCATGCACGAGGGCATCCTCTGCTTCAATTTGTTTCCGCATGCGACCGATGGACCCCATGCACAAGGGCATCCTCTGCTTCAATTTGTTTCCGCATGCGACCGATGGCCCCATGCACGAGGGCATCCTGTGTTTCAATTTGTTTATTTTTTCTTTCTCAATCCATCCTTAACAAAAAATCATGTTTGACTTGCTACGTGCCAACTTATCTGTTAAAAAATAAAAATTATTTTGGTTAAAATACAGGTGCGACGTGGACATTATGTCAAGGGTTTAATCCAAAATTGTTCTTATCCATTTGTTTTCGTTTCTCGAGCCTTCACTATAATAATTACATATATGATATTATGTGTGATCCGCGCTGTGTTACTCCGTGTGCGACACAGTCGAACCTCTGCCACTTTTAGCTGCTTTCGCCATGTCGTCTGATCACCGTCAGCCACCATACCAGGCCCGATCAACGTGTCACTCGTCGACGCGTCGGTCGACATCGGATTCCGATCGGAATCCAGCGCAATTTGGTCGGAACACGGCCAGCAGTGGCACACGCCGTTTCCGACCAAATCGTGGCCGGAGACCAACCGAGGAAGGACCGGTGTGCGACGGCGGTCCTTCCCCGGCCGATCTCCGATCGCGATTTGACCGAAATCCCTCCGTGATTTGGTCGGAATCCGACCGCGATTTGATCGAAAACGGAGCGTGTCATTGCTACCCGTGTTCAGGCCAAATTAAGCCGGATTTCGGTCACAATTCGGTCGGAATCCGACACTGGCCGACGCACCGACGAGTGACGCATCGATCGACACCGGTCCGATGGGCGACAGTAGTCGGACGACACGGCGAGGGCGACCGGAAGCGGCGGGGTCGGGAGGGCGGAACACTGTGTATTTTCATATTTGGACGGTCAAATCTGACGTATAATCAAGTGATGGACGATGGATCGCGTGTCGCACACGGACATGCACGAGGAAGTTGCGCATGATTATCAAAATCGATAATAATTATAGTGCTGTTTATTTTAGTTTTTTCATTTTTTTCTTCTATTTTTAGCCTTTTCATCCGAATTATTAACCTTCATTAGTCTCCTCCACTCGAGGAAAGATCGCCACGAATCACGATGCCGTCCTACACCGCTCCCTCTTCCTCCGCCACCGCCGTCGCCACGCGCGACCTCGCCGCCCTGCTCGACGCCGCTCGCCCCTTCCTCCGCGGCGAGCTCGAGAGCGTCGATCCCGCGCTCCCCTCCGTCCTCGCCGTACTCCGCTCCGTCGGCGCCGGCGAGTGCTGGCACAAGCACAGCACCTTCCTCGCTCACCTCAACGACGTCTACCGCGCCCTCAAGATCTGGTGCGCCCCTGACCCCGTAGCCCGCTGTGGACTCTTCCACTCCGCCTACTCTAACTCCTATAACCACCTCGCCATCTTCGATCCCAACACCGGCCGCGACCAGGTCCGAGCCCTCATCGGCGCCCCCGCCGAGCGCCTAGTCCACCTATTCTGCATCGTCCCCCGGCAGCTCCTCATCCACGACAGCCTACTCTTCCACTACTCCGACGCCGAGCTCGCCGACCACCTCCTCCTCGCCGACGAGTCGCTCCGCCAGGCGAAGGAGGAGGGCGCCTTCGACGCCGCCGAGCCCTGGAGGGTCAAGCTGCGAGCGCTTCTCCCGGAGGAGGGGATCAGCGTGGAGCACATCAAGACAGGGGACGTAGTACCCCTGTCGCGGCGCGTGGCGGCGACCTTCCTCCTGATGACCATGGCCGACTTTGCCGACCAGCTGTTCGACTTTCAGGACAAGCTCTTCGACAACGACGACGGCCGGCTGACCTTCCGCGGGAACAGCAGGGCCGCGCTGTGGCCCGGCGAGGGGAAGCCCGGCCTCTGGCTCAACTCCATATCGCGGATGGGGGTCCTCTACTCGCTCATAGTCCGGGAGGAGGAGATCTACGCGGAGGAGCGGAAGCGAGGCTCCGACGTCTCAGCCTCAGCCCATCCCTGTCCAACGCCGAAAGAGATGAAGACCTGGAATTGATCACCCCGCCAGTATTCGACAACTGCACCAAGATACTGGACACAAAGGATCAGGCCGAGGCAAGGGACTTGTACTGGGAGGCAGTGTGCTCACCGGACAAGCAGCAGCACAGAAGGCGGCGAAGCTGCTGGTGGAGAGCTGCGAGAAGAACCCATTTGTGGGAGAGCCCCACCTGGTGCTGGCGCAAGTGTATCTCGTCATGGCAAGGTACGAAGAGGCGGAGAGGGAGGCAGAGAAGGGGCTGAAGCTGTTGCTGGAGTGGGGGAGCAGCTGGGACAAGAGGATGAGCTGGGAAGGCTGGGTGGCATGGGGGAGGGTGCTGCTCATGAAAGCGAAGGAGAAGACATGGCCAGAGACCTCGTGGGGGATCCTCAATCTCGGCCTAGTCGAGTAAAACGCTGTTTCAGTTCCCTCGTCAGTAGTTTCGAGATGATCTGATATTAGTAATAATCTGCAGTAAATGCTTTCTGTGAGTTGTCAAAAAATAAATCCTACGTACCAATTAGATCTGAAAATTCTTGGTTTAGGATTCGGATTCAAATTGGATATTTTAAATTGAATTAAGATTGGATCGAGTTTGAATTGAAATTTTTTATAATATTTTTATTTTGATCCAATCCGATCTTACACAACTGCAGTGTTCAGAGAATCATGAAACAAGATGATCCAAGGAAAGTAAATCAAAGGAAAATTTTCCTTTGATTTACTTTCCATCTTGTTTCATGATTCTCTGAACACTGCTGCAAGAACCTGCTGCAAGAACCTTGATTTACTTAATCATCGTCAAAATAAAGGAAAATTTTATGATTCTCTGTTTCATGATTCTCTGAACCGATCTTAAGGATTCGTCTGGTGGAACTCAACACTTGACCTGCTGCAAGAACCTGCACGTCAACGCTGATTAAAAGGCGTAAATCCTCTGACGATGATTAAGTCAATACTGAACTGATGAAATGAAAATGAGCGAGAGAGTCTTGATTCCAACTTCACCTTTCTTTTTATATCCATAGGTGTTGTTATCCACCTGGGATGCCACCTCAACCCTCGACCTGCTCAACTGACAGAGCTGCATCAGATAGCAACAACTTAGTGTCGTACATTTGCTATCGTCTAACCGCTAGCCGCAAACTTTACCACTGCCCTCTGGCTTGTTAGCGGCACCGAGGATAGATGTTCTCATGATATATGCATGCCGACTGAGCGGGGATTTTTTCGATCAGGCATATTCTCATAGTGAATGCTGACTGAGCGGAGATATTTTCAATAGAGGATATTCTCATAGTGAGTGTTGACGGAACGAGAATAGTCGGAGAGGATATTCGTTCACAATCAAAAATATTTCCACGGTGCGTGCCAACTAAAAGGGGATGTTCTTATTACGTTTACTAACAAGTTGAACTGTAAGAAGCATAAGGAAGTTTGATTTATGATTGAGCTAAAAAGTCCTAGTCTAGATGACTAGATAAGAAAGTCCTAGTCAGGAGGACTGGACAAGAAGACTTGACAGATCAAAGTACCAGGCGAGAAGTTTAGACGGTCTGGAGAACCGAGCGTCTAGTGGCGGAAGTCCTAGGAGTCGAGGATCAGATGTTGAGTAAAAGTCTAACCAAGTTGGCAGAGGTAAATTTTTCTGAGAGGAGTGGGTGAGAACACGTTCCTTGAAAGGGAATAGTAGGCGTCGGTCTGACCTAGAATTTTATTAGAAATTTAAAAATCAAGACTAGACAGTTGAATAACTGTCCATTTCCTGTTTTGTATATTCCAGACTAACTCTGTGATGCAAGAAATGAGGGGCTGGAACTTTAAGTTCCGAGTGCCTCTATCTAGATCTGAGCGATCGGACGGTCCAAGCACCCTAAAGGGATCCAAGTGCTCGGATGTCAACCGATCAAGCCAACAAGGCAGATGAGGTGGTAAGTTCTCAGTGGTCGGGACACCTCAGCTCCAGAGCACCCAGAAAAGTTCCAGGCGACCGGATATGGATAAGGCATGGCGGAGTAAAAAATGACCCGACAACCTCCACATCAGCATCCAGGCATCTGGAGATGCTGAGTCAGCGTCAAAAACAGATCGATGGGATGACGTGGAGGTGGCTAAAAAGAGTTCTAAGCGCCCGGATCAGGCTATATAAGCAGCTACGAGGGAAAACCCTAGAATATACAATCACACTACCTCTACGATCGTTCTACGCTTGACCGAAGCATCCGAAATGATGTCGTAATGCCGAAAAACTACACTGACACATTCACACCTCTCTCATCTCAAACTTATCGGTAAAAGTTTTATTTTGCCTTTAATTTTGTACTTAATTTCTTAGGACTGTAAAAGCTTACTGATCCTAAATCTTATAAAAGGCAAAACTCTCTCTTGAAATAGAATAGTTTATTAATGGATTGTCTATCGTAAATGATCAAGGACCATAGACCTTGGAGTAGTAGTCAATAATTGTGAACCAAGTAAAATAAACGAATAACTTTCCATTTTCTGCTATACATTACTTTACTCTGGTTTTTACGAAGATTTTTTTGAATTTGTGAAAAAGCAATAAACTTACTATTCACCCCCCTTCTCCCTCTAGCGCTCACTTCAATCCTACACATTCCAGATCTAAAGCAAAGGTGGGAATCAATTCAAATCTGATCCAAGGGTTGAGATCTTCATCAGTGGTGATGATCTCCTCTCACATGGATTAGATGGTCTAGATCTTGATGAACGACTCAGATCTCTCCGATTTTGGACTAATAGTGCAGATCCCTTGATCTCCTATAAAGTCATGTTCAAATCTTTAGATATAATTCCATAAATATAAGATAAATCCCATCAAAGTCTAAAATGAATCTAAACTCATAAAATATGATATAAATATGAATTTAAATACACGAGCTGCTCAAAACACAAGTATAAGAGTCAAAATCTTATATCAAAATGTTGGTTATCAGTCACTTGATGTATTAGTTTGAGTTTATAGGAATGGAAGCACCTCTGTCTGCAATATCAAGCAACAGAGACACATCTCTTCTAGTGAAAGTAACTGGGACATCTGAAAAATTTAAAATGATTAGTTTTCTATTATATGCTGACCAAACTGAAAAACATGAGGTTTCTCTAACTTTCAAACTTGGAAGATGTACCTAAAAATCTAATGGTTTACGATGTTAAATCCTAACTTTGAAACATATTCACCAATAGACTATGAATTTGATAAATATCTTGTATGTCCAAAAAATAGCAAAAAGGGATTATTAATGATCGATTTGTGTCGATCATGTAAATGAACAGACCCATGCAGAGGCGGATGTATTAAGGGGCCCGGGGGGGGGGGGGGGGGGGGGGCCCCCCCCCCCAGCCCAAGTTGAACCTTTAATGTGTTTAGATTAAACCCTTAGGGTTACTGGTTAATAGGTTTTAGGGTTAATGGGTTGTTGATCTATTGGATCCTAAACCAACCCGATAAGCCGATAAGGAAACCTAGAAATCGCGAGTCTGCCTTCGTTGGGTCCCGATCGCGCCTCCATCTTCTTCGTGTCTTCGTCGATCGTGGTGGCAACAACTTCAGCTTGGATTGCCGGCGATCTGCAAGGTGGCTGAGGACGCCGGTGAGTGAAGGGTAGATTGGGCAGTGCCAGTAACAAGGTCAATCGGCGGGGCAATGGCGTGAACTTCAGTGGAATGGATGTGAAGGTAAATATGCATTAATGTTTTTTTATTTTAGATCTTGTTGCATCATGAAAGTGGCAAATGTTTCATGGGATGTATAGAACAAATTAGTAATATGATTATATGAAATTGTATGGAGTGACTATATTATCAATGGAATGGATGCGAAGGTAAATATGCATTTCTGTTCTTTTTTGTTTATTTTAGATAATGTTAATAGAAGATGTAGATCTTGTTGCATTATTCATTATAAAAAAATGAAGGCGACAAATGTTTCATGCTTTCATGAGATGTATAGTACAAAGTAGTAATCTAATTCCATTGTATTTTATGTAATGATTATATTATGCTATGTTAGATTTTTGTGCTAAGGATTATAAATGTTAATTTAGTTATTCTTTATTTTTTATATAATTATTTAAGTGATTAAGTTTGTACTTAGGTCCTTGATGTGTCACACTGTGGGCTAGGACTAAACCAGTACTGAAACAAATATTTAATACTTTGTAGCAGATAGGAAGTGTTGCCACGTTATAATTTTGCACATCATCAATTAAATTTGTATCACTTTCTCATTTTAGAAAATAAAAGGAAAGCAAATCTATGCATATGGATTAGGTTAATTTTTTTAAGGGTTTGCCTCTAATAGAAACCACAATATACTCCACTTACCAGAATCATTGAAGTAGTGACAGCTATAGAAGTAGTGAAAACTCAATTAGGAAACACTAGCAAGGAGAATGCACAACCATCATGTTAGATTAAGGCCATGGTTTCAAATGCCAATGGACACAACCGAAATGTATTGTTCTATTGTCAACCTATGCCACATAAACTCTTTCAATAGCGTGTGAATGTGCTTTGAATTCTTCCTTTTGTATTCATTAGCTTGTTTTCTTTTGTCTGTTGGTATTTTTGTCTGATTGTTTTGAGCTAATTATTGGTTGTTCTCTCTTCAGGTATGCAGTATTTTCTGGGCTCTTACCTCTTCAGTTCTGTTACCATGACTAGGCCACCTGGGCCAAAACTGTATTTGAACTAATTACTGTATTGTAATATAATTACTGCACTTGAACTAGTTACTGCACTGGAATTTTACTAATGTATTTGAACTTTGTGTTGTGATTGTGTTTTGAGTGAAGTTTGTGATATTTTATGGATGTTTTGATTGAACTTGTTATGGTTTGAGTGTGTTTTGAGTATGCATATGTATTGGATATATTGTTATGGTTTGAGTGTGTTTTAGTATGCATATGTATTGGATATCAGCAGATATGTATTGGATATATGTATTACAGCAGGATATCAGAGATAAAAACGGCGAACCGGGCAGAAGAAAACCGTAACTTAGCGACGAAATTAGCTTAATTCGTCGCTAAGTTAGCGACGATTTTGTTGAAAATCGTCGCTAATCGAAGTGTTAGCGACGAAATGACCAAATTCGTCGCTAACCTTCGATATATTAGCGTTCAGAAAATTCCTTATTAGCGACGATTCCATATAGTTGTCGCGAAGTGTTAGCGACGAATTTGGTTAAATTCGTCGCTAATCGTCGATATTGTAAGCCTAATTTAGTCGAAGTTTTAGCGACGATATTTTAAAAACTCGTTGCTAATCGTATGAACATTAACAACGAAATTTAGATAATTTGTCGCTAAATTTAGCGACGAAATATGTGGAATTAGAGACGATTATGATTTCGTTGCTAATGTTAGCGACGAAATATAGATAATTCGTCGCTAATGTTAATTTGCGACAAACTTATAGAGACGAATTTAGCGACGAAATATTCTCATCGCTAAGATATGTTAGCGACGAAATTATTAGGTTAGCGACGAAAAAATTTCGTCGCTAAATACCTGAATTCTTGTAGTGTATGTATCTTTGGGCAATTCTTTTGTTCAAATGAGTATATCGTTTTCATTATATGGCCCCCCCCAAATATGAAATCCTGGATCCTCCCCTGGACCCATGATATTTTCCTTCCATTGTTGGAGCGCTAAAAAAACTATTAAAGTGGTCTAAAACACTAGTCCATTAAAGTTTCTAACAAACATCAACTAATGCCTATAATTTTTAAAATATCAATTATTAATATGAAAAAAATAAATACCCAAATGCACAAACATTATAAAATTTTGACATTGATATAACACTATCATCTGACTCCTCTGTCATTACAATATGTTGGTGCATATAGTTTTGATGCAGCACCACAATGATGTAGGTTTTTCAAAAACAAAACCATGTTGGTATGATTTTGCTATCTTTTAAATTGGGTTGTGATGTTTTTTGAACAACAACACCAAGTGATGTAGATTTTCAAAATCTAATGAATTTTAATCAAAACTCAAAATGAAAGTGTGGTTGTTAGAAACTACAAAACCCTAAACCTTGCAGAATATCAAAGATTAATGCATATTAATATGTGAAAGATAAACCCTAAACATGTGCAAGAGATGAGCACTACATTAGAAACCGAATGCAAACCTTTGGAGATGATTGAGATCGAGAGGTTGAAACACCTGGGTCATTCTGAAATAGGTGCATAGTTTACACTAGAAGAGGAGGGAGATGACCAACATTAGAACATAGAATGATAAGGCAAAATTAAATCCTAAAAAATCGAATAGGAGAGAGAAAGTTTATCAGTATGTGAGTTTTGATGAAAATCCTAACTTACTTGTCGTGAGTTGAGAGGGGAACAAGATGACCTATCTAGGGTTTCAACTTTTGAGGTTTTCGACGATGAGAGAGAGAGATTGCTTTTGGCGGGATAAAATTTTTGCTTTCTCCGAGCAAAGAGAGAAGATATTTACTTTCCCCACGTAGAGAGATATATCAAGGTTACGTGCATTCGAACCAACGAAATATATATATTTTTAAATGTGACTCGGGTGATTGGGAAAATGTGAATGACGTCAGCAGTTGGTGCAGGGGTAAATTGGAAATCAGGTGTGCCCATTAGGAAATTGTAAAAAAAAAAAAATCGTGTTTGACTTTCTACATTCAAATTAATTAGGCAAAAGTAAAAGTGCATCCCTTTATTTTCAAATAATCAAAGGGACACCTCAATTTGATTTTTTTTATCAAAAGGGCATCTCACTTTACTATTCAACTATGTACAATTACCTAAATACCCTCTAATACTGTTATGTACTATTATGTATTATTCAGTTCTTATCTCCCATCTAATTTTGAATCAGTCACGCATTGTAATAGTTACAATTTTGTAGCTTCTACAATGTTATTTCTTATTCATGTTATAACAGTTACAGAATCGTAATTGTTACAACTATTGTAACAACTACAAAATCATAATTACTAGATTATGAATTCCTACTATTTTTGTTTACATTGTAGCAGCTACATTTTCATAATTGCTACAACGTGAATTTATATCATTCTTATTCATTTGTAGCAACTACGATTTCGTAGCTGCTACAATGCACTTGACTACGCATTCAATTAGTTCAGAAGTTAGGTGGGAGATAACAATACTGAAGGAAATTGGAGTAATTATACACGATTGAACAATGAAATGAAGCGCCCTTTAGATAAAAAAACAAAATGGAATTCCTATTTGATAAGTTGAAAAAAAAGACTCATGGAACCTATAAAATTAAAAATTAACTTGGTCATCAAAATATAGGTGCCATGTAGATATCATGTTAGGGTGAACCCAACATTGTTCCTATCTTTTTGTTTTCTTATGTCAAAGTCTTCAATATAATAATTATAGTGGTGTTTATTTATTTCATTTTTTATTTTCTATTTTTAATCTTTTTCATCTAATTAATCCATTTGTTTCCTTTTTCAATTCTACAATTATAATGAAAGAGAAAGTTCATCATATCAATGGGTAAGAAAATAATTAATCTAAATAAGAATCATGATATTCAATTTATGATGAGTCTGAATAAGTTTTGACATCTAAGACATATATAAGGAAATATTAATAATAACAAAAACAAAATTGTAATCATTAATAAAAAAATGATTAAATAATTTCAACCATTTAAAAAAAACCTAATAATCGAAATCAACGATTTCAATGTTTTAAAAAAAACACTGTTAATCGCACCTTGGTAATTTGGCTCAAGCTCGACTTAAGCCTGACTCGAGTCTACCAATTCGGCTAAGGAGTTGGCATGGTAGCTTGTTATCCATAGGATATGTGGTTGTAGGAAAGGTCAAGTTGGATGGTATTTTGGTACTCTTCCATATAGCTAGGAATTCCTCTGTTTAACCGGTTGTGACTAAGGTCAAGAAACTCTAAGCCCTTGAGGTTTCCAAATGACAATGGCATAGGACCCGTCAAAAGGTTCACACCTTGGTCGTACCACTCTTCTACTCTTCGAATGCCCTTACGCTCGTCAATCGCACTTTCATATGACTATTGATTACCATGCCTTGACATCTAAACCCTTTTTCAATGTGCATGTCAATCTTTGACACCCAATCTTCCAACACCAAGTCAGTCGGTACAGTGTAAATGAAATGTTTTTGCCCTACCTAATCCATTTAACCAAACAAATCTTATGAACCAACTTCAACAATTTAGCTAAACAAGTTATGTCAAAGTCACTCCTACAGTTGTATTGTGTAGAAGTGTAGAAATTATAAAATTTGAGTTGTATAATAAATTAAACCATTATATATATATATATATATATATATATATATATATATATATATATCAAATGATTTACGTGGTTGATCAGTAAAGTAGTTTGATTAGGCAGATGAGCCAATTATGTTGATTGAGCCAGAACCAATTAGGTTGGATTGATTGGGTTGGTCGAAGAAACAAAATGGGTTGAGCGAGCCAGATAGTTGTGGCAAGCTAGTTAATGGGTTCAATTGAGCGTTGTGTATCACCCCCCTAAAGCATTTTCACTCCACAACTATTTCATTTGACTAAATAAGATATAATTTGAATTGTATATTAAATTAACAGCTAATCGATACTTGTCTATCTCTTCATTTTTTTTGCCTCTATTTCGTACTTTTTGAGTGATTGACAGCTAATCTACAATTGCCGAGTATGAAAATTTTTTTTCTCTATTTATTTTTTTTAAAAATTAATTATATTTCTTTCTTCTATTTACTTAATAAATAAACAGATTTAAAATTTTATCTATAAATTATTTTTTGATATTATTTTATAAAAAAATTCTTCCTTTCCTTTTCACAAAAATTTTTTCCCCCCAATGAACTCATGTTACTTGCAAGTTCAGAGCACTGTAACGAGTCAAATTTAAATTTTATAATATTTAATTTTATTTAATAAGATAATTAAGTTAAATCAAATTGAATAAAAAATAAATTAAATTATTAAAATAATTATTAAAATTTAGTTTTGTTTAAATACTTTTACATTTAAACTTATTTGATTAATGATTGAGTGATAATATAAATTTATTTTTTTTAAAAATATTTATTAGCATGATAAATATAATTTAAAATATTATTCATAAATATTAATATTTAATATTCATATATATTAATGAATTAAATATATATATATATATATATTCAAATTTATTTATATAATTTAATAAATTATTTAAATTTATTTATAATTAATTTTATATGTATTAAATAAATAGATATTTATTCATTTATGGTCGTACAAGCTCACCTGATATTCGATTCCTTTCTCATTCTTTTCATTCATTCTTTTCTTTTTTTTAAGTGATCCGGCGAGAGTAATGTAGGGTGACGTGGATAAGAATTAAAATCTGAGAAAAATACTTAGCAATAACGGGGAGCGAGGGTAAAGAGATCCCGATCTCTTAAGACCATAAGGAAGAAAAATCGGGCTCTCTAAGAGAAAAGCTCATTCCTCAATACAATATCTGAGGACCCACTAACCTTCATCCGAAACACCCCGACCTCTTATCCTATCGATTTCAATACTCTTGCCCTAAGCAAACTGATGACCTAGCAAAACGCCGACCTCATCAAGAGGTCGGCGTGTACCTTGGTATCCGAGATGAGCTCTTCATAGCTTATATTTATAGATTACAATCTCTCACAATAATAGAGTACATACTTTATTGACCAACCTCATTATCAGGTCGGATCCCTTCTTCATCTCCCTATACTAAGCTCGATTTTTTACAAAAATCCCTGACCGACCTCACTAAGAGGTCGGCACAAGGTTTAAGATACAAACCGAGCTCTTCTGGACCTCAGTGCACATAACCCGATTCCCTATGATCCCCGTGGCAGTAAGCTAACTTCGTATATCGACCTCATGACTTGGTCCCGGTATCACATACCGACCTCATGACTTGGTCCCGGTATTACATACCGACCTCATGACTTGGTCCCGGTATTACATACCGACCTCATGACTTGGTCCCAGCATCGTATACCGACCTCATGACTTGGTCCAGGCATCACTTCCATCAGCTATGACACACATAAAGAGCTCGAGGCATACCTAGTTCAGCTCATCAGCCCGTCTAAGCTTACCATATACCTGTACATCCCAGCTGCACATAAAAATCAGTCATTCTCAATCTCAAGTACTTGACAAATGGTAACAGACCGTCACACAGACCTTTTCGTCAAGTTTGGCGACTTATCTGCAAGGATTAAGATATAGACCAAGTCCTCCTTGGTCCCGCACGATCCCAGTCATCCAGAGAAGATAATCTACGTTGCTAAACCATCAGATGCGCGAAATTTGTCACAAGATTGATCCAACGATCTCGCCTCCACCACCAATGGTAAACAAAGAGATCCGAGGATATCGCTCCCACTATCCCTATATAAACTCCACAGGTATGACAATCAATCATCTTGGATTCTCTCTACACACTTCTATTTCTCTTTTCTGACTTGAGCGTCGAAATGGCCACGCCAGGATCCCCCGCCGCTTCGCTAATCCGTGCGTTCAGTGTTCATCTCTTTAGGTCCTTATCATCGACGGGGAATTGTAGGTTGACGCGACATTACACTGTCTGATAGCGTGGCTATCGTCGACAAAGAGCCGAAACATAAAGATTTTTTTTTTCTTTAAAATTTTTTCCACCTTAAATTATTCTCTTCGTCAATCCATTCTTAAACATTTCTTTTTTAAAGATTTTTTTTCTTTAGAATTTTTTCCACCTTAAATTATTTTCTTCGCCAATCCATCCTTAAACAAAAAATCATGTTTAACTTGCTACATGCAACTTATTACCTCAAAAACAAAAATTACTTTGGTCAAAATACAGGTGCCACGTGGATATCATGTCAAGGGTGAATCCAAAATTGTTCTTATCCTTTTGTTTTCTTATCTCGATTCTCGAGCCTTCACTATAATAATTATAGTGGTGTTTATTTTATTTTATTTTCTTTTTTTTTCTTCTATTTTTAGCCTTTTCATCCTTTTGTTTTCATTTGTCTCCTCCACTCGAGGAAAGATCGCCGCGATGCCGTCCTACACCGCTCCCTCTTCCTCCGCCACCGCCGTCGCCAAGCGCGACCTCGCCGCCCTGATCGACGCCGCTCGCCCCTTCCTCCGCGGCGAGCTCGAGAGCGTCGACCCCGCGCTCCCCTCCCTCCTCGCCGTACTCCGCTCCGTCGGCGCCGGCGAGTGCTGGCACAAGCACAGCACCTTCCTCGCTCACCTCAACGACGTCTACCGCGCCCTCAAGATCTGGTGTGCCCCTGACCCCGTAGCCCGCTGCGGACTCTTCCACTCCGCCTACTCTAACTCCTATGTCAACCTCGCCATCTTCGATCCCAACACCGGCCGCGACCAGGTCCAAGCCCTCATCGGCGCCCACGCCGAGCGCCTAGTCCACCTATTCTGCATCGTCCCCCGGCAGCTCCTCATCCACGACCGCCTACTCTTCCACTACTCCGACGCCGAGCTCGCCGACCACCTCCTCCTCGCCGACGAGTCGCTCCGCCAGGCGAAGGAGGAGGGCGCCTTCGACGCCGCCGAGCCCTGGCGGGCCAAGCTGCGAGCGCTTCTCCCGGCGGAGGGGATCCGCGTGGAGCACATCAAGACAAGGGACGTAGTACCCCTGTCGCGGCGCGTGGCGGCGGCCTTCCTCCTGATGACCATGGCCGACTTTGCCGACCAGCTGTTCGACTTTCAGGACAAGCTCTTCGACAACGACGACGGCCGGCTGACCTTCCGCGGGAACAGCAGGGCCGCGCTGTGGCCCGGCGAGGGGAAGCCCGGCCTCTGGCTCAACTCCATATCGCGGATGGGGGTCCTCTACTCGCTCATAGTCCGGGAGGAGGAGATCTACGCGGAGGAGAGGAAGCGAGGCTCCGACGCCTCCCTGTCCAACGCCGAAAGAGATGAAGACCTGGAATTGATCACCCCGCCAGTATTCGACAACTGCACCAAGATACTGAACACAAAGGATCAGGCCGAGGCAAGGGACTTGTACTGGGAGGCAGTGTGCTCACCGGACAAGCAGCAGCAGAGGGCGGCGAAGCTGCTGGTGGAGAGCTGCGAGAAGAACCCATTTGTGGGAGAGCCCCACCTGGTGCTGGCGCAAGTGTATCTCGCCATGGCAAGGTACGAGGAGGCGGAGAGGGAGGCAGAGAAGGGGCTGAAGCTGTTGCTGGAGTGGGGGAGCAGCTGGGACAAGAGGATGAGCTGGGAAGGCTGGGTGGCATGGGGGAGGGTGCTGCTCATGAAAGCGAAGGAGAAGACATGGCCAGAGACCTCATGGGGGATCCTCAATCTCGGCCTAGTCGATTAAAATGCTGTTGCAGTTCCCTCATCAGTAGTTTCGAGATAAATAAAAAAGTTTATACAAACAAGAGGTAAGTATGGAGGTATGTATTATTTGAGGTTTCAGATTGAACTCTTATTAATATAGTGGTATCGCGTCTCTAAAAAAATAGAGGGTTTTTGATCTATGGGACATATGATGATGGGCATCGGTCATTATAAAAAAGTTACCCAATACAATTTTATATCGTGATCAATTATAATTTTTCAATTTACTTATTCACATATGATTATATGATTATAGAGTCGATTGTAAGACCGTTAGGATGACAAATTTTATCTTTGCATAATAAAAGAGATGATCTGGTATTAGTAATAATCTAGTAAATGTGAAGAGACAGTATAATAACTGATATAACTCACTGCATCTGAAACTACCTGTCGATACCTTTGTAACGGTGTCTACAAGTATCTTCTGTTTTGGTCTGCGAACTCAGTTTCTTCTCGAAATGAATTGGTGTTTCCACATCACTTCCCTGCTCAAAGAAAAAGAATTTCAGTTTTCTTAGAAATGTTACTACTTCATTTAAGATGTTTTAGCAGCTTAATCACAATTACTTTCGTTGAGAAAAGCTATGTACTAATAACCTTTCATACTAATGAAAATAACCATTAGAATCTTAACCACTTAAACACTTGAACACTTATCCTCTCAATGCTTCACATAAAAGCCCTGTGGTTCTTGTTTTGAATCAATACTCATATTCGACTTCTTGGCACATGCTTCGAAGACAATTTCCTATGTGACGTGGTAAGTCTTACCCTGGCTTGATGTGGCAGGGTGAGTCAACAAACGATCTGACCTGGTCAGTCCGGGGGTCAAGGGTCAATGTTACCTTATGAGTCGAAGCCCAATCGCCCCTTTCGCGGCTCGTTCAGCCCGTATAGCTGGTCCTATCTGCCCGGCCTGCGTAGCCTGCTTAACTTGCGCAGGTCATACGGTATGTCGTTTATCCGACCCACGCTATACTCGGTAATTGCCTTACTCTGGCCTCACAATATTCAATGTACTCGACCCATGCCGTACTTGGTTTACCCTAACCACTTAGCCTACTCAGGCTTAGTTTAGTTTACCCTGTCCGACCTATTCTGTCTACTAAGTGCTTAGCTTGCTCAGGCCTACCCGGTGGTCTACCTACTTAGGCTTGTTCAGCTTACTTAGCTCCCTTGGCTTGCCCGGGCTACTCAGTTCACCTGGCCTGCTCAGCTATTCATATTATTCCATTTGCCCAGGCAAGTCCGGCCATAGACGGTCCCGAGCATCCCACTCCACTCCGGCACCAGCCCCGGTTCAAGTCTCTTGGCTAGCAGACAAACAGACTACAGACAACTAAGCGTGCGAACTGTTGTACAGGGAAAAAGCTACGACATATTCAGCCAAGCTCTGCCTCGTAAGTGCTACCAACTTTCCACTCATAGCCAAACGACAAAGGAGGCGTACAGAATCAAGCAGCAGGACAGTTATAGGGCGAGGGCGTATCGCCTTTGTCTCCTAGATGCTTCCCTATTGGCGCTGTCAGTAAGACGCAGGAATTGTCCCTCCAGATACCACCAGAGTTTGCTCCTCTGACAGGAGGAAAGTTCTCTTTCGCAAGTATATCAATCCCCATGCAGGTACGAGCTCTCTCTCTCTCTATTTTGACATACTGAGATGTTGGAAAAGAATGATCTCAATAAACCTGTTATCAGATAATTTACAGCGGAACAATAATAATTCTCTTTCCCACTTTGTGTAATCAAATGGACAATGCAAATCAGTCAATCAAATCTGACAATAAGAAATAGCTAAATCAAACAGAAATTTAGAATGACACCAATTTTAGCGTGGAAAAACCGAAATTGGGTAAAAACCACGGGACCGAGTTGACCACTTAAATCTTTCACTATCACCAATAATAATGGGAACTCCAATGTTCAATACAGTAGCATAATCATCATTATCATCACCATAATGAATATAAGAGAATAATTAGGAATAAGAAAAATCTCACAAAATTGTGAAAATCCTAGATTTCTCCAGTTCATTTTTCTAAAATCGGACAGACTTACAGATGTCAAAATCCGATCTCCACCGTTCAGAATGATGCCCAAGATGTTACGAACACGCTGTCAAAATTTGACGATGATCCAACGGTTCAAACTCCAGCAAACTGAGTTTTTCTGAGATTGCGCTGGAGAAATCTGCACACCTTTTTTCTCTCCTTTTTGTTTCTCTCACTACGTCTCTTGCGACGGCTGCATCCTCAATTTAAACAGAATACAACTAAAGTGGGCTTAGGGTAAAAGCCCAAGTGTGGCCCATGTGGAGGGACCACAACATACCGAGACTACTACTGCTTCTTCTTCTTCTTACTTCAACCTTCGTCGGGAACTGACTTGAACGTCGGAGTGGCCTGCAGAGACTCCCCGGCACCTGCTAATCCGTTCGTTTGTGGTGATCTTTCAGGTCTTCATCCTGTCGAGGATCGTGCAGGCTGAGGTGACGTTTTCTTGACTGGTGGATTGACCGTCGGCGGTATTTGACCGAAACACTATGTACTAATAACCTTTCATACTAATGAAAATAACCAATAGAATCTTAACAAAATGACTACAAGGTCTTAATGAAGGAGAACTTTAGCGCAATGGTCAAGTTGTTGCTGTATTACCTTAAGAGTTGTGGCCACAAGTTCGAGTCACAAAAACAGTCTTTTGCAATACAAAATAATATTATAAATCAAATCTAGTTGACTCTCCCTCAGAATTCTACATTGGCAGGGACCTCGTGAATGGACTGCCCCTTTTAATGACTACAGGGTCTTAATAAATTAAACTGGAAGGGAGAGCAGAACCATTTAAGCGAAAACTATGGAGGTTACTTTGTAACTGCAGAACCTTCTTTTCCTCTCGTTGGAAACAAGGGCACGTGTTTTATATGGAGAGAAATCAAGAAAAAACTCTCTCCCCTCTTCTTCCTGAGCGAGTATTTCTCAACAGAAAATCAGATAGAGTGCTCTTTGAAAATTTATCAACGCAGCATTCCACCCATAATTTAATTCAAATCAACACCTACATCTCAAACTCTTTAATGTAAAGCTCTTGTAATTACAAATGTTTATTATTTCCCAGTATCTAAGGGGGAATGAGGGATAAAAAAACTAGCTTTTCTCCATAGTGAGCAACAAAATACAAGGTCCAATAGGTCATTCTTCACATATTTTGATGGATTCAACAAGAATAACTCCTACTGATATGGTCATGCTCTCAATGACAAACTGACAGCTCTGTCTCAGTACCTGCGACTGGAGGCTGTTTTAATCAAAATTCTCAATGTAAACATCCCAAGTGTCTGGTCTCTGACATATATTAGTGTTTATTGTCTTTGTATTGCTAATTCTAAGGGTTTGGATTCACTCATACAAAGCATTTTTATAATTAAGGACACACAATGTTTATGAACTTCCCTAACTTCAACCTAGATCAAGGGCTACGTTGGGAATCATCCACTATAAACTTATCAGCTTTAATTTCTATACTCTTTCCATGATAACAAAAGTAACACAGATAATAATGTGACAAAAATGCACTTGCAGATATGCGTACAAAGATGCGCTGAAAGTGATTTCAGATGATAGAATCTCTGATATGCGTACAAAGACATTCATTTTCAATTAAAATCAAATGGATATCTCATTTAGTGCGAACTATCCAAAATACTCTTACATTATCTGATATTTGATCGTGTATAAGTTAACAAATAGCTTCTAAAACGTATATATTTTTTAGGTTCACTAAGATTCTTAGTGGTTGGAACTTCCAATCATCTTGATAGAACAAACAGTTTTTTTTCCTCAGAGGTTGCATCATTTCTTCTGTATTGTATATACTTATAATATTTATTTATTTCTTACCTTGTCTAGATTAAATCCCTCTCAAGATTCATTTCTTAGCTTGAGATTTGCTGACCTCCGAGAGCTTTGACTAAGATTTAAAATCTTTCTTTCAGTTGCAAATTTGTAATTCTCTTCCCGGAGACCATTGACTTTTATATTATTTCTAATTTTCTACCCAAAAAATATTAACTATGTGAAATGATACACTGAATATACAGAGCTTAGAAAGCCTCTTATTGTCCCCGGAGCAATGGTGCAACGGTAGAACATCCAGATTGTGACTTAGGAACTCGCAATTCGATCCTCAGCTACAGTGTATTTGCAAGATTTTTCTTCCAAATAGGAAACGCAATCAAAGGATGCTGGGCATCTGGATTGGCCGCCGTATGCGTTTCCCGATTTACCCTGGTGGTCGGTGGGAAACTTCCGTGGGACCAGGCCGATCATCCTCAGGGATTCGTCCATGAGACGCGCTTTCCGATTTACCCTGGTGGTCAGTAGAAAATTTCTGTGGGACCGAACCGACCACTCCTATAGATTGAGTCCATTAAATTGACTAGGATTTATTATTTTTTAGAAAGCCTCTTATTTAATCAACTACTGAAAAGCATCTTTTACCTGCATGTTTGACCATCAACTCAACTTTATATAAATCTACACCGGGTCAATTGTAGCGTATTAAGTCAACCCTGACTTATTATCAAAAACTTGAACTTGAGAGTCAACTTACAATGTAAACTTCCAGGAAAGTTGCTTTCAAACAATTTTGAGCTTAGAAAGAAACTGAAACATAATAAATAACTCTTTGACAGTTCATTGACAATGATGTTCTACTGCACCTCAAATAGTTTCAGTTTCAGCACTTTGACTTTTGGAAAGTCAAACTTAGGATTCTCAAGATCGTTAGGGCGTTGCAAAGTCAAACAAATTTGAGAAAACTTTCAAGCTCTCATTCGATCGACTCAGTTACTGATAAATGTTTCTGTCTCCCGCTTGAATTTACTTCAAGCTCAAAGCAGTTACCCGCCATGGCTCCTTGCTCTACAGCTTCCAGCTGCTTCTTCTTCTCCCTGCCCTCATCTCTCCTTCTGCTATGCTCCTTTGCAGTGCTCCACCATGTTCCCTTCTCCTCCGCAATCGATGCGATCTCTGCAAACAATTCTCTCAGAGGGAACCAGAGCTCAATCTCGGTCGGCGGCAATTTCAGGCTGGGCTTCTTCACGCCCACCGGAAGCTCCTCCCTCAACTTCTACGTCGGCATCTGGTACGATAAAATCTCCGTCTTCACTCCAGTTTGGGTGGCCAACAGAGGAACCCCCGTCGAAGACCCAACTGCATCAGAGCTCAGAATCTCCGGCGACGGCAACCTCGTCCTCCTCCTCCTCGACAATTCCTCCATCATATGGTCCACCAACGTCACCATCCCCTCCGACTCCGCCACAGTCGCTGTCATACTCGACACCGGCAACCTTCAACTGAGGGACGAGTCCAATTCCTCTCTCGTCTTCTGGCAGAGCTTCGATCATCCCTCAGAAACTTGGCTGCCGGGGGCCAAGCTCGGGTTCAACAAGCTCACCGGCAAGTCCCAGCAAGTCACCGCCTGGAAGAGCGAAGCAGATCCTTCTCCTGGGATCTTCACCTACGAGCTCGATCCCGATGGAAGTTTGCAGTATCAACTCCTCTGGAACTTGTCGAGGAGATATTGGACTACCGGACTTTGGGACGGCCACACCTTCAGCTTAGTTCCTGAGCTGGCTCCCCAGTTGAATCGGCCATCTCCTTTTAACTTCCACTTCTTTAACACTACAGAGGAGAATTATTTCATCTACGACATCAGCGATCCCAAAATCACGTCGAGATTCGTCGTAGATTACGATTCTGGCCAAATCCAACACTTGACTTGGATAGAGAATTCGCAGTCATGGATGCTCATCTGGGCTCAGCCTCGCGTCAACTGCGCGGTGTACGGGCTGTGCGGACCTTTCGGCAAGTGCAACGATATCGCCACCTCTTCCTGTGACTGTTTCAGAGGTTTCAGGATCAAGTCTCCGGCGGATTGGGATTCCGGCGACAGAAGCGCAGGGTGCGAGAGGATCGCTCCTCTGAAATGCGAGCAGAACAGCACGACCAATTCCGAGAATGACGGCTTTTTTCAGATGGCATACGTGAGGCTGCCTGCCGAAGCTAACGCTTTGGCGGCGGCCATGGCCGGAAGTCTGGAAGACTGCGAGCTGGCTTGCTCGAGCAACTGCTCTTGCAACGCTTATTCCTACAACGGAAGCGGATGCTTTGTCTGGAACGGCGAGTTGCTTAATCTTCAAGAACAATATTATCAATCTGATGCGGCTACCATTTACCTCCGCCTGGCCGCCTCTGAACTGCAGAGTTCCGGCAGCAACAGAAAGAGGAAGACAACTCGGGTCATCATCGGTGTTTCCGTGGCAATTTTCGTCGTCTGTCTCGCCATGATCAGTTGGATCACGGTACGCAACCGGCGAAGAAGCAGGAAGATGATCGGACATTTGAACAACGTGCAGAGTTCTTTGGTCCCGTTTACATTCTGCGAGTTGCAGCACGCCACTAGAAATTTCTCGGAGAAGGTCGGAGGCGGCGGCTTTGGATCAGTGTTCAAGGGGTCGTTGTCAGGATCCATTGCCATCGCCGTGAAGAAGCTCGAAGGCCTCCGGCAAGGGGAGAAGCAATTCAGGACGGAGGTGAGCACGATAGGCAGGATCCAACACGTCAACCTCGTCCGCTTGCTCGGATTTTGCTCGCAGGGGTCCAACAAGCTGCTCGTCTACGAGTTCATGCCGAACGGCTCCTTAAACGCTCACCTCTTCGGCGGCGCCGCCGCTTCCACGGGGCTGAGCTGGGGAACGAGGTACCAGATCGCCATCGGCGTCGCCAAGGGACTCGCCTACCTGCACGAGAAGTGCAGAGAATGCATCATCCACTGCGACATCAAGCCGGAGAACATTCTGCTGGACGCTGCGTTCAACCCCAAAGTGGCGGACTTCGGCCTGGCGAAGCTCGTCGGACGGGAATTCAGCCGGGTCCTGACGACGTTCAAAGGGACGATCGGCTACCTCGCCCCCGAGTGGATCGCCGGCGTCGCGATCACGGCGAAAGCCGACGTGTACAGCTACGGGATGATGCTGTTCGAGATCATATCCGGAAGGAGAAACCGCGAGAAATTGGCGGCTACTGCAGGCGTCGATTACTTCCCGGACTTGGTGGCGATCAGACTGACGGAAGGCGACGTCGCGAGCGTGCTCGACGGCCGGCTGGCGCGCGAAGAAGCGAACTTGGAGGAGCTGGAGAGGGCTTGCAAGCTCGCCTGTTGGTGCATCCAAGGCCAGGAGAGTTGCAGGCCTACCATGGGGCAAGTTGTTCAAGTTCTCGAGGGGATTACAGAGATCGACATGCCTCCGATTCCAAGATGGCTTCTGCTTGATGCTCGAACTCAAAACCATGGATCAGTTTCTTCCACGGGCATTCGTTAGATTAAATGTCATCAAAATTCTCCCTGAAGAAAGGCATCAACCACCACGTTGCTATATAAGTTCTATCGAATTGTAGTTTTAATGTAGTTTGTGATGCATTACAGTCATCGAATTGGTGCTCATCTCGGAGTTTTGGAAGATATGTGCTCACTTAGATTTGTTGAAATTGATAAGAGTTGAATTTTGATAAAAACCGAAGCAATATCCTCTTCCATCGTGATCAACTGCAGTTTCTCGATTTATCTCCTCACATATGATCGTAGGACCAACTGTGTAGAGCTATTAGGGTGGCAAATTCCATTTTTATGCTGAAGAAGGATATTTACACTTTATTTAGGAGGAGACGAGGGAAGGGGAGGGGAGAGTAAGTAAAGGGAAAGAGAATTTTAACCTTTATTTGAGATGAAGTGATTTAAGAAGGGAAAGGGGAGAGAAGGGTAAGTTTTACCCTTCTATGCTCATGAATCATTAAAATTTTTTCCACTTCGATTTGGGATATAAATAAAGAAAAATGAAACTCAAAAATATTTATTTCAACTTTATCCATATTTTAAAATATTAATTCTCAAATTAATTCATCTACTTAGATATCTCATTTTTGCACCGTCACTCCTCACACAATGCATGTCGTTACCGTTCAGTGTCCAATTGCTCGCACTCCACAACGTCGACCCTCACTGCAAATCTTTTTGAGGACAAGACTCAAGAGAACAAAGACAGATAACCGTAATCTTCTTCTTCTCCTCCAATGATTGTTAGAGACTTGTTCAAAGAGCATACGTTATCTTTTTTAAGAAGTGAGAATATTTTTATTTTTTATATTTAATCTTCATTGCCCTTCCTTTCCTCCCAAATAAGGTAACACATGCAGGGGAGGCTCAAACCCATGGAGGGCCCTAGGCGAATTTTTTTTAAAATGAATGTTATTATTTTAAAAAATTTTCTCTCATCCTTTTTTATTCGGACTTGAGACCGACAAGGGCGGCTCAAGCCCACGGAGTTTTATCAGTATTATTATTTTTAAGATTTATTGATTTATTTTCTTCTGAATTAATATTATTTTCTTCGTTTAAATTAAGACAAATTTCTTTTTATTCTTTAGTATTATCTTTTAATTCAATTGATTTTTCATTTAAAATTTCAATTATATTATTTTCTAAATTTTGATTTTTATTATTAATAACAAATTTATCAAGTGCACCTTTTTGAGATTCATTAAATTTTTTTATGTTTCTTTTTTTCATGCGTTTTGTATATCCAAAATCATATTTTTTAATAGACATATTTATATTTAAATAATAATAAAAATTGAAAAATAAAAATTTACTCTAATAATGAACTATCTACTAACAATTAATAATAAAACAGAAATAATTTACCTAGTCCGTCAAATGATCCACTGCTCTCGATCGATTCGTCAAAAGACTATCTAAAAACTAAATCTCAGCAACAATAATATTGGAAAAAGGAAAAGAAATTACCGGATCGGATCCGACGCCCAAATATGGAGTAAACAGCAATCAAGGAATCCGACGATCTGTAAACAGGACGCCCAAATACGGAGTAATCGGATCCAACGCGGCAGGGAAGACGATTTCGCCTGCGAGGAAGACGGCCAGAGGAGCGAGCCTCGCCGCGGCCACTAGAGAGCCTCACAGTCACGGCCAGACTCTAGCCGCCAGAGGGGCGAGGAAGACGGCCAGAGGCCAGAGGAGCGAGGCCCTCGCGGTTTCGCCGGCGAGGAAGACGGTCAGAGGGGCGAGGCGGCGAGCCTCGCGGTTTCGCCGGCGAGGAACAGAGGAAGACGGCCAGAGGGGCGAGCCTCGCGGTTTCGCCGACGAGGAAGATGGCCAGAGGGGCGAGCCTCGCGGTTTCGTCGGCGAGGAAGGAAAACCGTCGAAGAAGAGGGCCAGAGGGGCTTGAGCTCAGTGCTCGCGTCGAACGGACGGAGGTGCTCAGTGCTATCTTGAGCTCGCGCCTCTGATGAGGGGAGATCGCGTCGGCATCGAACGAGGGGAGATGAAGAGTCGAACTGTCGAAGTCTGTGAGATCGGCGTTGAACGAGAACGTCGAGAAGAGGAGAGAACGCGTCGACCGAGGAGAGGGGAGATAAAGGGGATATCGGGACGCGGCGAGATTTTTCGGATCGGATTTTAACCATCTATTACCCATTAACCCTAAATACTTTAAATTTTTTTGGGCCCCTTTTAAATCTGGGCCCTAGGCATAGGCCTTACCGGCCTATGCCTAAAGCCGAACACATGTTACGTTAATGAATCTTTCATCCGTCTCAAATATTTTACTTTCATTCTCTTTCCCTTCCTTTCCTTTCCTTCCTCTTCTATTAATGAACTTTCTCTCACCCCATCCAAACAGAACATTAGGGTTTAACGTAAAACCGGTTTACAAATCCTGTAAAGCTTAATATAAAAAGATAGTATGGTATACAAAGTTCTACTTAGACTTTTAATCTTAGAACCACTATCCAACTTTAAAATTTATTAGATAGATAGTTAATTGATCTGAAGGATATGATCTTGAGGATTAAAAGATTGAGAGAAAAATGATCCATGATGACTACGATCGAACTTCAAAATTTGTTAGACAGAGTAATGTGTAATTTGTCGGATGGTTAATTGATCTAAAGAATTAAAGGATTAAAAGAAAATTTCTCATATCTCCAAGTGATCTCTCTACCATTGTGATCTTAAAGATGTTACTCATGGACCCAATGATTTAGGGCTGTGGTGGAGCCCAGTGGGCTTCATTAGTTTAGATCCAATTTAATGGATTATTGTTCTTAGCCCAATTGGAATGAGTTGGGTTGTGTTGTTAGTTCACTTTAGTAAAAAGTAAAATTCATTATTCCAACGGTCTTACAATCATCTATGATAAGGTAAATCAAAAAGTTACAATTGATCACGACATGTTAGTTCAATGCCTTGTGAATATAAGAGAGTCCCTGATTTAGAAGAGCATTAGGAGAGACCGTCCATGAGACTACGGTGCTATGATAAAAGGTGAAATATGCTTTCTACATAATAATGAGGATTCAAATTTCACTTAAAATATATTATATTTTAGAAATTTAAAAAACTTATGATACTATATTATCCGTCAGAATTTATCTGTGTTTTATGATGTATTTTGATGGTTAATGAAAAATTTTTATCAGATTAAATCGATCACTTATCCTAAAAATTAAATACTTAAATTTAAAAAAAAAATCTTGAATTTTGACAGACTTAATTTGTCACAACAAGAAGCGAAGGAAAACAGAGAGGACACATGCAGATGTATTTGATGAGTTCGTCATGATGATGTAAGTATGACGTTTACTTGTAGCAGTAGCAGAAGCGTTGTCGGTGAGTAGCTCTGGACTGCTACTAACTTAACTGCTTCATCATAAATCTCAGTCAGTCTCATGAACTCAATCCTGGGATAGCGGATCCGATCCCACGAAAGTTTTCTACCGACCACCAGAGTAAATCGGGAAGCGCATACGGCGGCCGGTCCAACATCCTTTGATTGCGTTCTTTATTTGGAGGAAAATTCTTACAAATACACCGTAGCTGAAACTTAACTGCTTCATCTGCATAGGAAAGGTGTAAATTCAGATATGCACATATTTAATAAATTATGTATTTTTTTTACATCTCTTCTTGTGTACACGCGTTTATGTAGCCTATTCAAGCACTAATAGATATTTAAAATTTTAAAAAAACAATAAATTTTATAGGATTTTGAAAGTATTATTTCTGTCTCTTAAAAATAATTATTATTTTTTAAATAATTTTCTATAAAAATACATCTTATTTTTAAAAATAATTTTGTATAAAAATACATCTTATTTTCAAATAATAATACAAAGTTAAAAACTATTAAAAATTTTAATATTCACTCTAATTTTGTATTAACCTAATTAATGGTGATTTATATCAACAAATAGACTTCACTAAGGTGTTTCAAAATATTTTTAAAATAATTTTTAAAATCAATTTTCAATCATGATCTATGAACCAAATGCACATGACTTGAACATTAGCTTTTCCTATGATTAGTCAACATAAAATCAATTTGCTTTGATAAAACTAAAGTTCATTTTATTCATTAAATTGCATCTTAAACTTAGTTCTCACTTGTGTCTAATGTGTCTCAATACACATACAAGTTAATCCTATTGTTATTGTGAGATGCAAAATTAGTTTTTCTCAAAAACTACGAGATCATGCATTTCTATCTAGACATTCTAGATTTGATCATCTGACTTAGGATATCAAATAATGTCATTTTATCCTTAATTATAATTGATTGAAATAATATATGTAAATGATATGACATATCTATACCAATTTATATTATCACTACAAGATAAATATATGAAATGATATCATGACATGTGATAGAGTACACAAGCATAGTAACTATAATAGAGTGAAAATACATAGATTTAAAATTTAAATGTTATCGTCTAATTATTACATCAAATATTCAATTTGACATAAGCGACCCTATCTATCTCAAATTTGTGCCAAAAATTCATATTTGACACACTTTATAATTTGATCCTATTTGTGTCAATTTTTATCAATCTCAAGATTTCAATTCTTATTGACATGTTATAAAATCGTCAAGGATAAGGTTTAAATTTTTATTCTCAAGATATCACAATATCCAAAAATGTCAACTTCATTATGGTTGGGTTAGCTACCCTTCCAATTAAGATTGACACATCTTATATTTATTTTGTGTGAAGAGATCATATTCTTAAGAACTCAATATTTATTTGAGCTTCTTAGGTGTACTATATATTCACTAGGGACAACTTACTTAGATACATTCCTAATAATTTTCTTAGACTTTTTAGAAGCCTTAGTCTTGCTAGTCTCCTCAAGGTCAATACTAGAGATAACCTCCCTTATAATCTTGACTTGACTCCTAGATCTAGGGTTAGTTCCATAATTATATGAAACTTTATGATAAAATGACATACTCTTCTTGGCCTTAGACTTGTGACTCAAATCTTTCTTGCCCTTGATTAATGGTTTTTGTCTACCTAATCCTAAATTTTTCTTTTTAGACTCTTTAACCTCATTTGTTATTTTCTTAAGGATCTTTTCTAATTGATTAAGTTTTGACCTCAAAACTTGATTTTCAAAGTCTAAATTATTTATCCTTGATTTTTTATGATTGCCTTAGATTTTCCTTTTTCTAGGCACGTCTAAATTGCTTAGGGTTTTTGCTTAGATTGTTGTCAACCTTTATATTCTTAGATAGAGTTGTTCTAGTATAATATGACATAAATTTTCTTTAGAATTATTATGCTTTCTATTATCATGATAATAAACACTAAAATTATGAAGTTTATTTCTAGCATATTTATTTTCATGATATAGGAAAATTATGAAGTTGTCAACCTCATTATACTTTTGAAGTTCCCTCTAAATTTGAGCTTCTTCCCTTTTCTTTACTTTGATGACTCTCTTTTTGACATTGATTTCGGTAATATACCTTTTGATTACATGTGATGCACATAATTTGCCTCTTACCTTTATGTATCAAGGGGTCGATTTCTTTTAGTTTCGCCTTCACCTTGGGTCTCATTTGAGCTTTCTTCTTGATTAATTGTGGACACTTACTTTTATAGTGTCCTTTGTTCCTACACTCAAAACATATGATATTTTTTATCTTTATGAATTGAAATTAATATACCTTCATAATTTGAGCTCTCTTAACTTGTTGAGATGACATGATCTTCCTTATTGACTCTAGATGTGGATTATTCATCTTATTCCAATGTCAATTTTCTACTCTCCCCCTCAATCCTTGATGTAAGAATTTTTTTCATATCATTCTCCTCGGATATTAAACACCTCTCAACTTCTGAATCCTCAATTTCTTGTTCCAATGAGTATCCCTCTTTTGATTCTTTTTCACTTTGTATTGTGGTTGAAGCTTCATGGAGCTTAGACAACTTGCCCTATAGCTTCTTTGCATTCCGATATTAACCTATCTTGCATAATATATCATACAAACCAAATTAACTAATAATATATATTTTGGTTACCTTTTCATTTGTCTCAGATTTTTGAACTTGCTCCTTAGTCCATTTGCTCATTCGAAAAAGTTTTCCTTTTGTATCTCTCGGAGCTTCAAATCCTTCTATTAGAGTAAACTATTGCTCTGTATCCATCTTAAGGAAATATTCCATCCATGACCGACAATGATCAAATCCTCCCAATTTGAATGGTGGAGGTACTCGGATGTAATATCCAAATTCATCTCGTGGATTCATTTTGAAGTTGAGCTTCTTTGATGATATTGGAGGGCTCAAAATTTTAACTTCTTCTCCTTCCACTAGCTTGTGCTTCTTCCAGTGGTTAGTCAGATGAAGAGTGATCTCACTTTGATACTACTTGTTAAGACCTTGCAAGCTATAAGAGGAGGTTGAATAGCTCAAATTGCTTCGTCTATCAAATAGGGCAGCAGAAACTTAAAGTGAAGGCACACCACAACACACACAAGCTAATACATTGATTTTACTTTGTATCCATCTCCTTGAGACAACTAATCCAAGGGTTCATTCTATTTCTCCACTTCTACTAAACCTTCTCTTTCTCGATCAAATCTCAAAGGCAGAGAAACCTTTTTACAGCAAGATTACAACAAGCTTACAAAAATAATAGCAGAAAACACAAAGAAAAAGAGAACTTTACAATGATCTTGAGAGTTGCTTCCTTTTCTTCAAAAGATTTGCTCCAAGTTTAATAAAACACCAAAGAGCTTGTTGAGAATTAGAGTATGAATTCTTAGAGCTTTGAGCATAAATAGTAACTCTAAAATGGCTAGTTTTCACCTTTTATATCAACTCAGCTTTTTCTTGAAACCATTCGATTGATTTTCTTTATCAGTCGACTGATTTGATTAGTGACCAAATAACAACTTCTGAATCATCTGAAATCCTATCTGATTTTATCGACTTTTCAAATATCAATCAAATCAATTTGTCTATCAATTGACTGATATGACCAATCGAATGACCTATTGAATTGATTATCTCCTGTTTGCTTCTAAACCAAAATCTGTCAACTGATAATCCTAATCAATCAAATCGATTCTCTTCTATTCTCTTCTAAAACAACACTAGTAATCGATTGATAACCCTGATTAGTTGAATCGATTCATTTTTATTCGGTTCTGATCAAAATTAGCCAATTGATACATATAATCAGTTGACTAATATTAAGTAAAACTATAGATCTTTGAACAAGCATCATTTCGCACTAAAGATCGCTTTGTTCTAATATTTAAATCAAAAGTTATGACCTTTGAAAGTTTGCTCTATCAAAATTTTTCATTGTCTAACATCTATATTGACCTACCATGACTTCTCGTTGCTTGACATCCGATCAACCTTGACATGATGAGATTTCATCGTTGCCTTGCATATAGTTAACCTTGACTTATCGGGACTTCATCGTTATCTAACATCTGGTTAACCTTGACTTGCTGGGATTTGCTTATTGACTAACATCCGGTCAATCTTGACCTGTCGAGACTTTCTCGTTTTGTGTCAACTCTATATTGTACTTTCAACTGTCAAGTGTTCAATCAATTGTAATCCACTTGAACTTTTTTCTTGCCAACTACCTATTGTACTTTTGATCACCAAGTGTCCAATCAACTGTGATCCACTTGGATTTTGTGCCTCGTGCTAACTCCATATTGGACTTCCAACCTCCAAATATCCAATCGACAACCCACTTGGAGTTTTCATATCTTGTCAAATTTCTGATCAATCTTGACCTACTTGATTTTTCGTTTAACTAATTTAACATATTGATGGACTATTAAATATCTGATCAATCTTAACTTACTTAATATCTTAACCAACTATTATATTAATTAAATATTAAAACTTGATCATAGGAATCGATTGCACCAATAGTACTTCTTTTAATTTTTCCTTAAAAAAAAAATCAAAAGCTCATGTTATTTTTTTATTCCTTACTCCAACGCGTTATTGAATAATTTTGACCGAAATTATAGCATGTAGTAGTTTTGATAAAACTATCGCAAGTAACACATTGTAGTAATATTGATAAAGTTGTCACGTAGAAATTTTAATTAAAATAAAATTATTTTAATAGTGTTGAAGTATTTTTAATAAGGTTGAATTAACCAAATTAAAATAACGATGTATCGTGGGATCATTTAAGGAGCCATCACTCTGTGTAAACGCATAGAAAAAAAAACACACCTAAAGATAAGAAAGAGAATCACCCTTCGAATCACACTTACGCATACAAGACAAGAAAGAAAGAAAGAGAATTTAATCCGTGTAAACGCATAGAAGAAAAGAAAGAGAATTTGCTCCGTGTAAACGCATAGATTCACGCGTAGAAGAAAAGAAAGACAATTTGATCCGTGTAAACGCATAGAAGAAAAGAAAGAGAATCGTAATTATGTTAATCATAAATGTTTTGACTCGTTTGACACGGTGCCCGTTTAGAACCGCTCCAAGTTTATGCGGACGCTGATGGGGAATCCGCTCATTGAGTCCGTCAAACAAAAGGTATAATAATTAATTCCACCCCGATCAACTCGGACCCACCGAACCGCTCACCCAACCCAACCCAACCCGGCCGGACGTACGGTCTAATTTCAGTAATGAATCGACCACGTTTCACGTTTTTTCTGCGGCCGCGAGCTGGCGGGGCTCGTGACCGCCTTCGTCGCCGCTCGCCTCGGTTCACGTTTTCTTATTAAGCACGGGGGCGAGCTCCAGCCACACTCCCGTCGACACGTGTCCGTTAACGCACCCACGCCTCCCTCTTTTCCCTTTTAACGAGATTCGTCGCCCTCGTTCGATCTGAATCGAAGAAGCTCTGGGAGATGGCGGGATCGGATCTGTGAGATCGAACAAGAACATGGCGGTGGCTGAGTTTTGGTCCGACGAGGAGCGGAAAATGGCGATCGAGGTGCTCGGCAGAGAGGCGTTCGAGTACATCTGCGCTCGCCATGTGGCTTCCTTCGACAGGCAACTCACCGCCGTTGGCGTCGGCGTCGGCGGCGCGGATCTCCAGACCAAGCTCCAGGACCTCGTCGAGAGGCCGCCTTCGGCAGGCGGCGGCTGGGCCTACGCCATATTCTGGCAGATAGCGCGGTCTGCTTCCGGGGATCTCGTCCTCGGTTGGGGAGACGGCTACTGCCGCGAGCTGGGCGATGGAGAGGATGCTGGCGGCGATACGGAGGACGGTGGGAGCCAGAAGATGCGGAAGCGGGTGCTGGAGTGGCTCCACGTGCTATCCGGCGGCTCCGACGACGAGAACTACGCGCTGAGGCTCGATCGCATCACCGGCGCGGAGATGTACTTCCTGGCGTCGATGTATTTCTCGTTCCCTAAAGGGGTGGACGCAGCTGGGAGAGCGCTTGCCTCGGGTAAGCATATCTGGATCTCCGAGGCGGAGCTCGCGTCGCCGGTGGTTGGCAGCGTGCGGGCGTTTCTTGCGAGGTCGGCAGGGTTCCGAACCACCGTCTTCATTCCGCTCGACGCCTCCGTGCTTGAGTTGGGATCTCTGGATACCGTGCCGGAGAGCTTCGAGGTGCTGCGCTCGATTAGATCCGCTTTCGGCCTGGAGAACCCCATCAGCAGCCATATCGCGAAGCATCCCAGGATTTTTGGAAATGATTTGTACCCCGGCCACGATTGTGTCAATGGTAGCGCTGCTTCGCCGGAGAAGTCGCGAAAGAGGCCGTCGGAGATGACCGAGAAGCCAGGAGATCACCGACTAAGGAACCCAATCGGCAATGGCGGAACTCTGCTGCAGTGGAATCACAATCTGAGCAAGTGCGACTCCGTGAGCCCTTTACAGCCTCAGCAGCTTCACCGGCCAACGCCGCAATCCTTCGCGCCGCCGTCGGGGCAAATCGATTTTGGTGCCGTCGGAGGAAACCCTGCTTTAGCAATGGATGCCGATCTGTCCGACGTAGAAGGCCCGAGCAAGGAGCAAGCGGAGACTACAGCGACCGCAGAGGAGCGGCGGCCGCGGAAGAGGGGGCGGAAGCCCGCGAACGGCCGGGATGAGCCGCTGAACCACGTGGAGGCGGAGAGGCAGCGGAGGGAGAAGCTGAACCAGAAATTCTACGCCCTGCGCGCGGTGGTGCCCAACATCTCCAAAATGGACAAGGCCTCGCTGCTCGGCGACGCCATCGCCTACATCACCGAGCTCCAGCAGAAGCTGAAGGAGATGGAAGCGGAGCGGGAAGTCTGGGACGGCACAACCTCTACGGATTCCCGGAGGCCCAATCAGATCGAGGTGGAGACGGCGGAGGGGGAGGTGGTCGTCCGGGTGAGCTGCCCGCTGGAGGGGCACCCGCTCTCCAAAGTCATCCGAGCGCTGAGGACCTCGCAGAGCGATGTGGTGGACACCAAGGTGGACGCAAACAGGGACAGCGTATTGCACACGTTCGTCGTCCGATCGCCGGAGCAGAAGGTAAAAACCAGCTTAATTTCTGCCTTAGCACTGGAGTCTAATTAGTAGTTGATTAGCTAGATAAATGAAATTAAAATTAGTTTATATATATATATATATGTCATTTAGGTAGAGTTTATTGATTATAGTAACTAATTATTCAGAAAATATATGAGCATGGCAAACATATTTAGCTTTCGGTTGTGATCAATTTTACTAAATGGATTAGCTGCTGCAAAATATTTAGAAATCATATTTTAATTGTACAGTATTACAATCTGTGATAAATAAATAACCTGACAAAATACAAAGAATGTTCCTTAGTGTTTTATCATTGTATCACATCTATGATAGTATAGTTGATCAACAAAGCATGTGTACAATTAGGACCATTATAAGTCGCCTTATTTGTTCAGTCACTTTCTTTTAGTTAACCTGATGAACACAAAGATGCTACCAATATCAATAAGGTACAAACATTACTATCAAGTGATGTTACTGAATGTTGAAGGCATTATTTCACTACAAACAAAAAAGATCAAAGAAGATTACAGATTTGTGAACAAGTGTACAAAGTCTCTTTGTTTGTGCCTAGAAGAACAGTCCTCAATGATGATTGTTCCGGTTGGATATCGTGGATCAGTCAAGAATATGTCACCTCAATCGTCGTTGACCCATTGTTCTGGACCTAAGAAAAAAAAGCTGAACGAGCGGATTAGCTGGGTGCCGGGATCCCCGACAGACCACTTCCGACGCTCAAGTCAGCAAAGGAAAACAAGGATGAAGAAGAAGAAGAATAATATAAAGTAGTTGGAGTTTCTTCCAGAGAGCTCTTCATACCTGCGGAGGAACTTATATAATCACTCAAGAGGAACATTCTTGCTGACATGAGGCCAGACTATGGTGGTATCTGAGGAGACAACTTCTGAGCATTGTTGACAAATGAGCGGAGGGTATAGCATCTGGGGAACTAAGTTTGCGAACCTCGTAACCATCCTATGGCTCGGCCGTGCAGATTATTCTTGTTGTTTAGCGCTGGGTACAAACACAGGAGGATCTAGGGGACTAGACCTGAGAACCTAGTAATCGTCCTAATCCTTTGGCAGAGCTCGCACGCTTGGTTGTCTCTTAATGCAGAAGATGGCCGAGAGAGACCGAGTTAGAGTCAGGCCGAGCGGCCGAGCTTGCAGAGATCGAGAGACCGAGGAGGTCGGATAGTTGAGAGTGACCGAGGTCGGACTGGCCGAGGCTGAGTGAGACCGAGTGACTGAAGAGGTCGGACTGGCCGAGGCTGAGTGCGGCCAAGTGACTGAAGAGGTCGGACTGGCCGAGACCGAGTGACTGAAGAAGTCGGACTAGCCGAGGTCGAGTGATGGCCAAGGATGAGGTGGAGTAGCCAAAACGATCGAGAGTGTAGCGAGGTCAGCTGGGTGGCGAGGTCGGATTGTCTTGGTGGCTGAGTCAGTCGAGGGCGGACTGATTGAGCTAGCTAGGGACCTTTGGGCCGGGCCGAGTGAAGCTGAAGCCGGGTAGAGCAATGGAGGTCGGGCCGAATGTTAGTGAGGTTGGGTTGGTCAAATAGGGTTAGATTATTGACCTCTTGACTTGTCATGGTAGACTGCTTATTAACTTTCTTTGCCACGTAAGACCAATAAGGATATGCCGTATCAATGATTAAAGAACACTAGTAGAACAAAGTGGTTACATTGATCTCATCTCAAATAGCATTTCTTCAAAATATCCTGATCTTCTACATGTTCCATCCACTCCACTTCAACTCCTACTTAACATTGCTAACGAAGCTTTCTTTCGTGATATGGTCGGATTTGCATGGATCAATATGCGTCTTAGGGCACCGGGAGTCATCCTGGCGGATAGACAAGTTGAGTTGGAAGGGGATAACTGATGATGGTGGGCAAATTAAAGGATGAGGATGGAGGTTTATGTCCATGGAAATAGGCGTTGCGTTGTCACGACGATGAAAAAGCTCAGTCGCCATCGAGCAGGCTGTAGCTTTTTGTCGATACGCACACGCACACGCGGCTGATTCTAGTCTGATAAAACTCAAGTCAAATGTGAGTTTGATGTCTTTAGGTTAGGAGAGCATCGATCAATTCATTAGACATACTACAATTTCATTATTATTATCATTATCTTTTTGTCTTCTACGAACCTATCAGTAGTCCAATTATGAATTCCACTGTATATATTTTGTTTTCTTTAAACCAAAACAGAGATGTTAGATGGGTCGAGCCATGTGTGACTTCGCCTCGCTCGAAGTAGTCTCGGTCGGGTTCCGGGCTGAGCAGCAGGAGCTCAACCCATATATGAGATGAGTTGAGCATGACCTTAAGTTTAAGTCGCATCCATCGAGCTCAACCCGGTCCAAGTTGGGCACTAGCCATGTGCTTGGCAAGTGATTTCCCTTCTTAATCCTCACACCTCTTTACCCCTCACAACTCCTCGCGAGGTCGCCACCGATTTCGTAAGCACGAGAAAATTTTAAATAATTTACATTTTATTAACATATTAGTTTTTTAAATTATTTTTTCCATCATATAAATAATTAATACTATTTTAAAATTTATATTAGGATATAATGGAAGTCCAACACTATGGTTAGAAATATTGGATCCTCTAAGTGTAAGTGTTATCGTTAGGTCAAGTATTTATGCTTGACTAAATATACTATCCTTATTTTCCAACAACTAATCTTTCAATCAACTAAATAATTTATTCAGTCGACTAACTAAACATCTAACTCCAATGGCTAAGATAATAGTTTTATTATCTGCCAATGATTAACTTGTAAACATCTCCATTCATAATTTCTCATAGCTCATAATAGGGAGGTGAATAGGGGTTTCTTATGTGGCAGGTTCTTGATTCAAACTCCACGTAATGCTTCCTTGACTCAAGCAACGTAGGTTTCATGTAGCATACCTTTGACTTGGTTAGCATGCCTTTGACTTGGTTAATGGGGACTCGAGTCAATTAGAGTCTCAGATCGCGACTGGGTTAAGTTGGACTCGACAATACCCACCAGGAGTTTGACAATGTTTACCAGGAGCTTGACAATACCTACTAGGAGATTGGCGATACTCGACAACACTTATGGGGAGCTCGATTGCACTTAAAACACTTTGGTTGAGTTTAATAGAGTTGGGGTCGAGTCATTAGAGTACTTCAGCCAGTAAATTAGCTTTGTCAGGTTCAATAGGGAAGCGCGTCGATTACAGAACAACGTTAGGGGTTGACGACATCAATGGATAACAGTTATAGATACAAGAAAGGATAGCTGAGTTGGCTACGACGCAACAGCGTTGCAGAAGAGAGTAAGGGTTCGAATTCTGACAAAGCCATACAATACTGTGTCGTAACCAATTGCAGTTTCTCGATTTATTTCCTCATATATAGTCGTGGGGCCGTTAGATGACGGATTCCACTTTTTATAGAAAAAGAAAGGAGGTGCCAATTATAAATGTAGAAAAGGAGGGTTGCATGAAGGAAGGGGCGCCCTTGCTACAAGGGAAACGTCTCTTCTTCTCCTTCTTTATATAACAAGTAATCATTCTAGCAAAAAAGATATGTAGAATTGATCGTGAAACTACTATTTTTACTATTGTTTTCTATTTTTTTTCTGTTCTCTTCTCCAACTTTGATTTAAGAGTCAGAGGGGCCACACTAAGGTGTGTTTTGGCTCCATTCTAACATCTGATTGTTCTATTTCAACAAGGAAGTAGGGTGCTCAGCGAGGTGGAGGAGGAATTGGTTCGTCAAGTTTCTTCTATCACATCTCCATTCGGTAAGCACGTGCATGATCCACTACAAGCCGACCCGGTTGTAGAAGGCGGATTTAGTAGTAGTTGACATGACCCAAGTCAATAGAAGATAATCCACCGAGCGTTGACCCATCCCTCGATCTCATACCAGATCAATTCACATACGTTTTGATCTTCAAAATTGTCAAGACTTCACACCTTTGAGTCCACCTCGCCAAGCATTTGGTCTCCTAGATGCTCAAAACTTTCAAGCTTACTTCATGCCATCATTTGTCTTGCCATCGAATCTACCTTGTTTTGGTGCTTAGAAGCCATGGAACCAACAAGCACCCACACTAGGAATTTTAGATCCCTTGGATGTATCGATCTCTCCAAGCTTGCTCCATGTCATCCTTCGTCAATCACCTCTGAGTCAACCTCATTTTGGACTTTTGAGCCATTGAGCATATCCATCCAATTTTGATCATGTAAAGTCATTGTCAATACAACTCAATCCTATATTTTAAGTCATTAGCTTTCCAAATTCTATATGCAACTTGTTGAACTTTGAAAGTTTCCACTTGTCACCAGAGTAATCCGAAAACATTTACAACGGATAGCCCAACAACTCGACTTGCTTAGACACAACCTCCCACTGGAGGAAATTCATCTTATAGTGCGCCACAGCTAAGACTCAAACTTCTAATATTCGAGATATTGGATAGGTATTCTGCCACTGTTGCAAAACTCCTCGTACACTCAATACATTTATCAGATACATAGAATAAAAACATAACTTAAATTCTTTATAAAACACATCAAAATAATATTTAAATTTATCCACTTAAGACATCGTTGCACCAATAATATTAAATAATTTAATATAATAATTTGTAATGATCTTAATTTTTTAATTTTAGACAAAGAAGCAACCATTAAATTAGTGGGGCTCTCAAAAGTTCAATTTTAGTAAGGTATCTTAACTTTGCTAAAGTAGCTAGACTGATGCATTTCATGTCAAAATCGACAAGTAAAATACCTTAAACAATACTTAAAATTGCCAAAAATTTTAGTAATTTTTATGATGAAGTTATCAAAATCTCAACTTATAATAAGTATAGTTGTCAATTTAAGTTGGGTCCACTGGATTGGCCCGCCTCGTCAAACAATTTAGGCGGATTGGGATTAAAATTTTATAAACTTATTTTAAGATGAGTTCAGATAGATTGACTCACCTAGGCCCGTGACTTGTGTGAATTGGCTTACGGTGGGCTTGGATTGGCCCGCGGGCTGAGAAAGTATATTTATTTATTTAAAATTTTAAAATTAAAATAGAAAACTCAATGAATTAGTGGACTTGATTTGTCTAAATTACAATTCAAGTTAAAATTTTCAACTTGATCAATTTAAATTATAATCTAAATTTAAAAATTTTAATATTTTTTTTATTTTTTGACAGACTCGTGGGTTGACCTACCTAATTCGCAATCGCCTTGGGTAGTTGGGTTGGGTTGGATTAGAGATTTTCTAACCGGCTAAGTTGGTGAGTCGGCCCGTCCTACCCCGTCGTATGATAGATTTTTAATGGATTGATCCGCCTCACCATGAGTTATCGCATTTGACAGCTCTAATAATAAGTAACTTAGAATCATGTTCATTTTTTAAAATCTTTGTTCTTGAGCTAACCTTTTTTGTTGTTGTCTTGAAAGGTTTCTTTTGAATATTAATTAATCACGAGGTATTCTTATAATGATTATTTTTTATTCGATCTCTTGAACTAAGTTAAATTATACAATAACATTCAGACAAAATTATTATTATTATTATTATTATTATTATTATTATTATTAGTTTCTGAGTTTTTATATGTCTGAAACATGTGAACCGTGTGGGAAAGAATAACTGAATGATGCGTAATTATCGGAACATCAATCAGCATATATTAAAATGGGAATTAATCTTCCACAGTTGACTTGTGGATTAGACATCAAAGTCTATCCGGTACTGTTAGATTAGATTCCCTTCAATAGATATATAATTGGAACACATCCCTAACAAGTCAAACCACTGACTTAGCTTGTGGATGATTTGACGAGATAACCATAGACGACAAAGATTTCACGATGGAGAAGATGATCTTATCTTATGGGAGATCGAGCACCGCTTAGTGAAGAGAATCGTAGATGAAAATTAGGAGGAGATACCATTAAGAAGAGCTAGATATTAACAAAGGAGATCTGCCTGGAATGTAACATGACACATTACTTTGGGTCCCATATCCATACAATGGGATCCACATTATACAGTGAGTGTGTTATTTGAATTTCATGCTATATTTTTCATATAGCGTATTTTTCGTTAAAGGAAATTATCTAGAATGATTTAGGGATTGAGTTATAGTATGAAATAAAAAAATTCAAGATGAAAAAAAATTAATTACTCATGGGGTGTGTCGAGTTGTTATTCCGCACTTCTTATTCGATATATCCCATGAGTAACTAATTTTTTTTATTTTAAAAACTTTTTTATACAATACTATAATCTAATCTCTAAATCCTAAAAGAAAAAAAAAAATCTTAAATAGCTTACTGTAAGCCAAAAATAAATAAATTAAAAAAAAGGCACTTGTTACTATTTTGAATGCTCCAAATCTTCTGTCATAAACAAGTGGCGTATTATAAGGCGCGCAAGATATTAAAACCCTATATATATATTTCTTTCCTGTACTGTAGCGTCCACAATTGAGTGTGTGCCCCTACGAGTCAGGGCGCTCGGAAGTGATCTGGGTGCTCCATGCACTCAATCACGGATGGATATCACACACGGGAAGATGCACATGGTTATCCGTCCTCTCTCTATATATATAATTAAAAAAAAGGCTCTTTTTGTTTTTTTAAAGCTCTTTTAATTGACAATAAAAAGATATTAAGATGCATGCAAGATATTCGAATTCTCAAAGATCGTAACTTTTAATAAAATTGAATTACGATATCTTTAATATATCAAATCGAAGCTCATTAATGGATATACAAATAATTATCAAATGTAATCCATAATAATCCATTCTTAAATCTAAAAAATATCATTTGAAATTTTTTTGAAGACTCTAAATCATTTTATTATTGTATTAGAGTAATTTTCATCATTAAAATTTTAATACTATTTAAACATTTATTTAATTATTATTAAGATATTATCTTTTATTTTGAATCAATTTTATTCAGTTAAATTTAAATACAGCTTCTCTACGTCTGATGATTTTTCGATGTCTTCTCCACTATCCTTTAGAATAATTGTTATTATGCTCGGGCGTCACGTTCACGTTGATATGATATATTTTCACCTAATTAAGTTTCAAATTCACGGGAATCTTCAATCATTCAAAAAGAGAGAGAGAGAGACTCAATCTGTATTTGTTTTGTTATTCAACTCAAAAATTAAGCGTGTGGATCGGATCGGACTACTCTCTAAATGCTTTTCTTAATCATATTAATTAATCAAAAGCAACGCATTAGGAAGACTCATTGACTCGTCGACTGATAACGTTGTTCCTTTGAATTCTATCCCTTTTTTTCTTCTTTCTTTCTTTCTTTTCTTTTTAATTAGCTTCTTCTTGCCTAGCTTAATGATTAAGCAGATGACTTGCTCAGGCCTAGTCCCCAATAAAAGAGGAGGCATGATTCTTAACTCGGCACTCCTCCCGTGCAATTAATCTTCCAAGTATCTATGATTCGATTTCTAACTCAAACCTAAGATATTAGACTAGTAGGTCGTCCGCTGCTAGTGCTTCCGGATTTATTCTGATAGTCAATGAAAAAATTTTTTTTTATGGAATTAGATCAGTCATTCTCAAGACTAATTGGTCCAAAGGACTAGATAAGTAGTGCTAAAAAAACAAAAAGAAAGAAAGAAGAACAAGATTCCTAAATCCTTTATAAACATTCTCCGTTATCTTTTTGACCTAATTCTTCAATCTCTTTCACACAGCACACACGGCTTGACTTCTACGCTTCTGTATTGGGATATTGAAAACCATCAAATTAAATCCCACACGTTCAGTAGCTTTCCAGCTTATTCCTCTCTATCCAACTCAAAGGAATAATAAGAATATCAGAATAAGTTGTACTCTGAATTTATCCGATAGATATATTCGATTGAATGACCTCCCCTCGAAAAAAGTTATGATGCATGATTCTCTATTTATACCCTCTCCATTCTCCCTTCTCGGTCCACTCCACCATCTCGATCTCTCGGTCGCCATGGCAAAGCACTGCGCCGCCATCTTCATCTTGGTCTCTCTTCTCCTCTCGGCCTCCCTCAGCTGCCATGCAATCAGGCATGGCCCTGCAACAGATGCTTCTTCAAGCACACATCAAAAGGTATGCTGACTGAATTATTGTAGTATCATAAATTTTCTTTGAGAATTTGAGTTGGTTTTGTATTATTTTTTTTGCGATCGATCGATTGATCGAATATTTGACAGCGAGTTGAAGAAGGCAGCAGCAGCTATGAGGAAGGATGTGGAGGAGTTGGGGAAGAAGAGTGTTTGATGAGAAGAACACTTGTGGCTCACACTGACTACATTTACACACAAGGGAAAAAGCCCTAGCTAGTTGATTATCATCTATCTATCATATATATTTATATTTGTTAGAAATTATCATACATAGTTTTGAGAAGCTAATTTTATCAAAAATGAATAAATCAATCAATAAAATATTTATAATAATTGTTCTACTAGTAACATTGAAAATTATTCCTTAAGGTTATGTGCTTATTTTTATGTATGTATAGATAGTTAGTTGGTGTTGTAAGTGATGGAACAAATTTGAGTTTCTTTTATATATTGTTTCCTTTAAGGAATTACTTTTTCTTGGAGTAAAATAATGTTTTTGATTGTGAGATAATTAAAAAATTATTTGTGCAAAGAATAAAATAGATAAGAAATAAGACATCTATTCCTTAGTTTAGAGGGTGTCATTTGATACAAATCTTAAAATTAAGTTGTTGCTAAGATTTTTGGTTTAAAATCTATTTAAACTTTGGATGTGAGTGTTTAAGGGCTATGTAATTATCTTTTTTTTTAATAAGATGTTTTTTATGAACTATAGATAAATTAAAATGACAAGGTAAAAATATTCTAACAATATACAAGAAATATCTTTCATAAGGAAAAATAAAATCCACATATATAAAATTTGTCCAGTTGATGTCTCACCTAATTGTCTAAACCCTAAAACTTATAAATCAGTTCAGTAAATTATTGGGAGATATTGTGAGAGATATAGGGAATGTATTGAATTTAAATTATATAGAAATTAAATTCAGATTTATCTCTGTCAAGATGGCTTTGACGTGCTAGAGGGTGTCGCTGTTGTGAGTTAGAATGTTGTAAAGATAGGCGAACCAAGTTGAATTCCTAACCTCGTAGACTTCTTGAGAGTTCGAGCCCGAGTAAGGCGAGAGATACACGAGTCTGAGTGACTCAAGTGCATAACCAACCTGCATCTAAGTGGGATGAGAATCCCAACCAAACTGTCTGTGAAGAGATCAGGTCACCAGTCGACTATTTTACGAGATTAGTTGACTGTCCGAGTGAGTCGAGTCGTCTAAAATGGCAAAGATGAGCGTCAAATGCTTGGAGAGCTGGATCAGTTGATTAATGTATGATATCAATTAACTACCTAATTGAGTCAAGTTACCGATTGTGAAGATGAGCATCGAGTGCTAGAGAGCTATAACAATCGATTACTGTCTCCTATCAGTTGTTATCTTATATCAATCGAATGATATCTTATATCAGTCAACTGCTCGAGTGCTGAAAGTCAAAATGCGATGAGACTCCCGAGTGGCAAGCTATACTGAGAGCTGAAGTCTAGTGTCAAGTCCAAGTGGGAATCTAGATTGAGTTCCATTGAGGTCTATGTTGAACACAATCTCCATAAAATAGATTTATCCCCTCCAACGATGCTTTAAGATTATGTTAATGACTATATACCAGGATACAACAACTTAACCATGATCATATTCTCCGTGGCGAACGAAATTTATACTCGAACGCTATCACAGAAAGTAATAAATGTTGTCGAGCGGATTGCTTGGTAGAGAAGTGGAGATCATGAGAAAAAGAGGATGAAATTTTCACACTTTGTCTTTATTAATCCAAGGTAAGAGTAACTTATATAGGCTCTGATTGATGAAAACATTAAACCTGCTAATTAATGGTTAAATAAAGGTCATTACTATCTTTGCTTGCCTTGTTCCGTTGGAACAGTTACCAATTTGTCATTAATCATCCAACCGTTTCAGATTGATCATTAATGTGCCTATTACATTCTTGAGCAAACAAGAAAATTTAATTCAGATGGTAAAATGTAGGCTGATCTGCTTGGGCAATTTTTATCCCGGCCGATCCGGTGTGCGTGTGACAGAGAGCATCTAACTCATACATTGTGGCAAAAGGTGAAGCCGTCACCTTAGCGGCCCCTCTAAGTGGCCCCACACACTCTGAAAGGGAGTAAATCATTGAGGGGATTGTCCTAACACAACGATCCTTTTGTATGGGGGAGGTCAGACACACAGTTAGGCATTTTGCATCCACTAAGAATTGACCCCAAAATCTATCGCCAACCCTTGGGAGCACATCTCACCCATACATTATCACGACTCTCGTTGTTGTGTTCAATATAAATCAATATGAAAGCCACAAATCTTCCAATTCGATGTGGGACTAAATCTCATACACATTGGTATAGTTGTCAATTTGGATTAGACCTGTCTGCCCCGTCAAATAATTTAAGTGGATTGGGTTAAATTTTATCAATCCATTTTAATATGGATTCAGGTGGATCACCAACCTAGGCCCGCAACCTGCATGGGTCGACCAATGGCGGACTTGGGTTGGCCCGCGGATTGAGAAATTTTAATTTTTTTAAATTAAAGATTAATAAATTAAAAAATTCAATGGACTAGTGAGCTTGATCTGTCTAAATCGTAATTCAAACTTAAAAATTTCAACTTAACTCGTTTAAACTATAATCCAAACATAAAAATTTTAATATTTTTTATACTTTTTTATTTTTTGACAGACTCATGGGTTGACCCGCCTAACTCGCAACCTGTCTTAAGTTTGGTTGGGTTGAAAATTTTTCAACCAGCCAAGTTGGTGAGCCACTCCTTGTGTTGCCCCACCATATGATGAGTTTTTGACACGGATTGGCCCGCCCCATAATAGATTGATCCGTTTGACAGCACTACACGTTCAAGTTTCTTCCATCCATTATTCCATTTACATTTCCAACACAAACTCCCTTGATCCATCAGACTGATCTATCTAAATCCAACTAATCTAACCACTTTAATCAGCTCAACTGAACTGTTTTGGCCCATTTACTCTGATAATATTCAGTTGGCTTTCCTAATTGGCAAGGTCTAAATTTAGGGGTGCAAATGAATTAAGTATGTTCATGAGCTTTTCAAGCCGATTTAAAAAATATTTGATTCATATTGAAAATTATCGAATTTGAACTGAACTCAACATATTTGATAATTTTTTTTCAAGACGAATTCGAACTTATAATATTTTATTCGATTATTAATGAGTCGCTCGCGAGCCGAACTCGAATCGAACTCTGATTATTTTTTAACAATTTTAATTTAAATATACTCAAATTAAGGTTTGAATAATTCGAACCAAACTCGAATTTAAATCGTTTCGAATTTTAATTCAATTATGCTCAAATCAAGGTTTGCACAATTCGAACCGAACTCGAGTTTGAACCAAATTTATTTATATTTTTTATTTTTAAATCAAATTGGAATATTACATATATTTTTCAAGCTCAAATTTAAATATTAATATTTTCATATTATGCTGCTTGATTCAATTCCTTTGTACTCCTAGATCCAATCTATCAAGCCCCACACCAAAATAAACCTTTTGCACAAGTTAGGTTAACTTAGACTAAACGGTAAGTTAACCTAAATGAATAAAGCCAAGGGGTCTCTTTGGTGTTAAGTTGACTTAAGGTAATACTAAGTCAACTAAAGTTACACCATTTCGTTTAGGCAAAATTTAGGTCAATCAAATAAAAGGTAGGTCACCGTGGGATTTGATATTTCAATTTTCAGTAGTTAGGTTAAAGTCTAGTCTTACAATAATTATTTTCAAACCTTTCATAATTTTGAAAATTAACTCCAAGTTAATTTGTCCATTACACTTAGTTTGTGCTTTCTTTAAATTTCTTATATAAAAACATTAGCAGAGGTAAATGAGTTAATCTTTTTATTTAACTTCTAATAAAAGTTGGGAATCAAGATAAATACTTTAGGTTAGTGCATGAGACACATCATAATCTACTTTACCTAGCGACGATATGACAATTGTTTGTGTCTACAGTAGTGTTATAGTCTTCTTCCACCATCTATATCTAGCATTAGACAAGAAGAGAAGTTGACTAAACGAATCAATATGACAATTGTTTTGGTATCTATAGTAGTGTTATAGTCTTCTTCCACCATCTATATCTAGCATTAGACGAGAAGATAAGTCGGCTAAACGAATGAATGACAATTGTTTTGGTGTCTAGAGTAGTGTTATAGTCTTCTTCCACCTTCTGTCTAGTATTAGACAAGAAGAGAAGTCGACTAAACGAATCAATATGACAATTGTTTTGGTATCTATAGTAGTGTTATAGTCTTCTTCCACCATCTATATCTAGCATTAGACGAGAAAGAGAAGTCGGCTAGACGAATCAATATGACAATTGGTTTGGTGTCTATAGTAGTGTTATAGTCTTCTTCCACCATCTATATCTAGCATTAGACGAGAAGAGAAGTCGGTTAAACGAAGCAAAACTTAAATGATATGTATCTTAAGAATTTGTTAGATGTAGAAGATCATTTACAAGACAACTAAAGACGCTCAACATCATAGTCCAACAATAAAGATAGAAATACAATTCTTACTAACTGGACTGTAGCAGAGATTTTCGAACTAGAAAGTCTAGACGAGATAAGAGAACTAAGTGCTGAGCCTTCTGAGCAAGTAAGCAGCCCATAGCAAAGTGGGTTTACTCAAACCTTTCGACTCTCTTGACAGAACCATTGTCTTAGCTTTGTTGAGAAAGATGGCTTACCAGATGTTTTTGTATGGATTCAAGCCTGCATTTGTTCTCCTAGGTCACAGCTTCTTTCTTATGGTCTTCCTTGGCCTACTCTAAAGGGAGTAGTGAGTTGAAGATCCATCAATCCCATGGAGGAGATGGGAGTAGCTATAACTTTGTCAAAATAGATCATGTTCTTCCCATACAATATACATGTCGAAACGGTTAAAAGATCGTAAAGAATGTAAGAACCTGATTTTTGCTCTACATAATGATAAATGGAAGAGGAAAAAAAAAGTATCAAAACAGATAACTGTTAAAGCATCCTGTCTAGATTGTCACCTAGCTCTTTACAATCTCAATGCTCCTTACCGTAAACAAGTCAAGTGAAAGGGGCCGGTGGTGTCGCATATTCCTCCTCGTTTGGTATTGCATTTGTAGGCAATGTGACCGTTCCATGACCTGGATAACTGTATTTATTGAACACTCTTTCCTTGTTTTGGTTCCACCAACCTTCTGCTTCTTTCTCAGCAAACCTTTTCTTGCTACACAACACAACAGTCGAAAATAGCATGCTAAGAATGAAGCAAAACATTGGGAGAAAAATATGAGCAAAGTAATATAGGTATTATACAATTTATATTTTATGAAATTTCACTCAAAACTTTCTTGCAAGATAATCTTTTGGAATATATTGCTTTGCATCGCTAATACTAAGGTTTCAAGTAAAATAATCAAAAGGAAAGTAATGTTGGAAAAGACAAGCAACTATGGTTTTGTTGCACTATGTTGTATGATGTTCATAATAATTGATAAATATGGGTTGTTACCTGAATCGAACCCGTTTGAAAATTTTGATACCGCTGCTTAGTTGAATGTAAGTAATGTATACACCAGGCTCAAACTGTTCTGTGAGTTCTACTTCTCCACTATTGCCATGTTTGACTCTAGGTGATTTTAAGCCGTTGTCAATGCTATGTTGAAAGTTTGACTCTCGGTTACTAGCAGCTGCCAATTTACTACTGTTGTGAGCATCTCTTTCAAAAGAACCATAGTTTGCCTCTGACTCATCCCTAGCATTTTCTAATCTTTGTTTATGTATGTCGTTCCTGTCATTAGTCAAGAGATGATTGCCAGATAAAGAATCCATGGTTGATGAGATGCCCAATCTGATACTATCATTGTGTTCCAAGAATGCTTCTATTTGCATATGTATTGCAGCTAAGTTGTGACGAAATTCAGAGGGCAATTTCTCTGTTATATCCTTCAGCTTCGAGAACAGAGAGCCAGCAAATACAAAACCAACAATTAGTGATTTCTACAAGAAAAACTTAAAATGTCTAATTAGCATAAGTTTTCTTTGGGAGGATATCAAATTTAAGAACGATCATGTTATGACTTAATTAAATAGTGTTAATTTCCCAATTCACTAGAAAACATTTTGTCAACAATATTAGATTTCAGAGATCACTAAGCAAACAATCCATATATTCACGAATTGTTGATACACGTTATCCCTTTCCAAAGAACATTGGCATTAGTATGAACTACTTGCTCCTTACTAAAATCTTATTCTTCTAAGCAAGAAATTATAGGTATGTGAAGCAATAATATTGAACTAACTTACAACGATACTTAATGAGGTTTTATCAACACAACTAGCCACATATGAAATCAATCAAATCAAAAAAGCAATTAAAATTTCCAGTATATTAGGATTTCGTAGATGAACTACTACTAGAAATAAGCAATCACGCCATCAATTTGTTATTTTTAGGCACTGAATGTAATCCCCTATATTGTAATTTAAGGGATTGATTTCCCATGTACACTAAAAAAAAAAAGCAATCAACAAGTCTAGTTAGTTTTATTGGTTGGAAAGAGACATAATCATTTCACCCTGAGAGTATGAAAGTAAGCTTATGTTTTCTATTTTAATGACATCATATATGAAAAAGTGATCCCAATAAAGACATGGAAATGTTCGATTTTTCCAGAAAAGTGTCCATTTATGCATGTTTACAAAGAACAAGACTTAAGTTATATGTAAGAGTACCTGAGCATCGAGATTTCTGATAACTTGTATTGCAGCAATGCACTTGGCAGATTCTTGTTGAATTGTCTTCTCTGATTTTTGAATGACAAGTTCCTGTGCTCCAGATTTTTTTTTCAAATTTTTGACCTGTCAGAAGGTTAGGTTTATTATCACAGCAGCTTTTGAGTGGACAAGAAATTTTTCATTAACTTACTGAAAACAAAAGCCAAATAAAGCAATCCTAAAATGTAAAAGTTCTCAATGCACCTGGGATTGCAACTGTTGGATCTCCTGGTTCAGTATTTCATTAGAGTGCATGAGACTGTCAATAGCACCTTTAGAAAATACTGGAGTAGCAGAGCGTGGAGGACTTGGATATCTTGCATATGGTGATGTTGGCCTGGAGCTCACAGGTGGTGGAGGTGATGAGGGAACAATCGGTTTTAAAGCTGTTTGAAGTGCATTAATTGAGCTAGTAAAAGAGAGATCTTTCAGCTGCAACAGTGAAGGAACTTGTGGAGCTCTGAGCAGGGACAACGACTCTGATTTGGCATCGCTTTTTATTGATTTAGCTTCAATATATTTCATTGGATCTGCATTTGGTGACACTACAGGTTTTGAAAATTTTATTTCCCATTTGTCGAGCTTTTCCTTGATATCAATGGATCGACGAGGCGTAACAGTCTTCTTATTAGTAGTCAAGGAGTTACCAGATTCAGCAGCTTTAAGTTTCAAATAGCAAGAATCACATACGCGGTGAGGTTTCCCTGGTGTTGGAGCCAAAGCTGCTTTCAACACTTTTCTAGAACTACAAGCATGGCAATGTACTAGCCCACAGTTATAGCAGTTGTGTCTCTTTTTGGTAAAACCAAATGCTTGTCGACACCCTGAACAAAGTGATTGATCTGCACCAGATATCCATTTATGGATACAAATGCAGGCTGTAAAATTTGAACCGCAAGATATGTTTTTCACATGCCTATCCTTGAGAGCTTCAACAAGGCTAGGTGTTTTCCGATCTTCAATATCTCCGTGTCCCAGCCGACCATTAGAACCTCTTCCCCATGTGTATACTTCACTGCGTGATGTTAGCACTGCAACATGACAAGCTCCACAAGCAATTTCTTCAACTAACTCACCTACCAATCTATCTTGCACTAAACAAGGAAGCTTGCCATCAGACTGCGGGTTGCCAAGTTGACCGTGGGACATGCTGCCCATTGTGAAAACATGACCTGATGTTGTGAGCCCAATTGTCAAGTTATGCCCACAGGCTACTTGATGAAAGTTATAGTCAATAAGTGATGGAACACAAGTAGGGACTAAACGTGCTTCTTTATCACCATGACCGAGGCGGTATTTGTCACCGTCACCCCAAGTAAATAATTTGCGAGATATAACATTGGCACCTACTTGACCCATCACTTCAACAATAGCTGCAGTGTGCCATACTCCACATGCGACCTTTATTGTCCTTAATCCACTTAAAGATTCAACTTCTTTAGGATATACCAGACTTTCTCGGTCGCCATGTCCAAGAACACCAAATGTCCCATCCCCAAAAGTAAACACTTTCCCATTCGATGTAATCAATGTTGAATGCCATGTGCCACACGCAATAGACATAACTTGTAGTCCTTCTAGTGGGCCCGAAACTTTCTTCGGTATCCAGTGACTAGCATCGGTACCATGACCGAGAAGTCCAGTGTAGTGAGTGCCATCTCCCCAGGTAAACAAGTCACCGGTAGTGGATACAGCACAAGTATGGTACTCACCACATGCAATATAATCCATATTCCAAAGTACCAATGACTCCACAAGATGGGGGCGGGTTACATCTCTATCACTACTATGGCCAAGCTGACCACCAGATTGCTCACCCCAAGTAAATACTTCCCCTTGCCTTGTAACTAGAGCTGCATGCCTAACACCACATGCAATTTGATGGACATCTAAAACTACATTTGATTCTAATGATCTTGGAATTAAAGCATCAGTTCTTGCACATACACCATTTGGAGATCCATCCATTACAGCTCCATCAGACCATACTACTCCCCACACATAAACATCGCCTAAAGATTCAATATCATCTGGTCCAGAACCTTGACTGGAGGAACTAGGAGCACTTGAAACACTAAGTCGTACACCATCTCCGTTACTTAGTCTTAGTTGCATATTTGTGTGATCTGACCCCACATCTGATCTTGTTAAACTACCTGAAGGTCCACCAGTATGATATTTTGTGCTAAAACCGTGAGATTTGCTCAAAGTGCTTTCTAGTCCATAAGCATGACCATTTGATACTGAGTCTCCATCCTGAAGAAAACAGATAGGGGCATTTATGAGTGCTATCCATATCTCTAGTGAAAGGCTATTGGTCTTATTCACAAAAGTTGCATGGATGGTAAGGAGAAAGTAATCTCATCGATATAATTGAAGGTCAATAATCAGCATTATGTGCCTATTGTCAATAGTAAACACACAAACTTACATCAGAGGAGAAAATCCCATCGCTGTGGCTATCAGTTCTCAAATGTTGAGACTGTTCTGTACATATGAGAGCACTAAGTCCTGCAATCCACACTTCCAAGTCACTTTGGTCCTTGCAAATCTATATGGAAGAAAGATACATCACATTCTACATTTGGCTTAACGGATAATATTGAGCGAATGTGATTGTTTTGTATGCTAACCAGATCAAGAGATCTTTCTCCGTTGTTATAGATAAGAGAAAATGATAAGTAGTCTTTTACAGGTCGCAAATATCTCCTAAAAACAGCCTGTGAAAATTTGTACCAAGAAGAAGGTTGAACTTTATCATGGTTTCATATTGACAAAATTTTCTTCATTCTTACAGTTAAATAAGACATACAGTTCTCTGTCCATGAACAATTTGTATTACAGAAGACAATTTGATAGCCCTCTCCTTCTTCTTATGAGATAACCAAATCAATGTAGTTTCATCCTGTAAATATAAGGTATCAAGAAGTTATTATAAACATATACACCATACAAAGCCTAACCGAGTAAGATAAAGTATTAAATGATGTGAATAATAAGAAAGACAATCATTTGAAGTCAGAAATAACACAGTAGCACAATAACTCACACTAGAAATTCTGAAGGGGCAGAATTTAGGCTTTCCTTTGCGACTATACTTGATTAACTGGGTGCCTTTCTTCAATGCAATAAGTGCCTTCAAATCATTAAAGAAAAGCAAAAGATTGAAATACCAGCGAAGTAATGTCAAAACAGCAAGCATTTTATCTATCCATCACCAAACAAATAATTAACGAATTAATGAAACAATAGAGAGAGTAGGAAAGATCTTCAGAAAGCGGGAAAAGGTACCTGTTGGATCTCGCGGTCAGGCTTCCCATAATCAGCAGGATCTGCCATTCCATCTGAGAGGACGGTCCGGTAGGATCACGAATCGGAGCATGAGAAGAGCTACTGATCGCCGTCTCCATTGATGAGTCGATGAGGAGGAGGATGGACAGGATGATGATTCGGCTCGCCGCCTGCGCCCACGATCGCGCCCTGCCCTCTCATCAATCACTCCCGTCGTCGATTATTCCTCATCCGCTTCTTCCTCAGGAAGGCTTCTCCGCCGACGCCGCTGCTCCCCTTCCGATTTCATCACCCCGTTCAATTCCAGTCGTCGCGAAAGAAGGCGAAAGGGAGAAAGAACAAGACCATACCTTGGCAACCATCAATCGGCCTCTCCTCGCCCCTTCCCGTCAGGCGCATAGCAACGAACCGACTGAAGGAGACTCCCGACAGATCGAAGTTACAACGAAATGCGATCGTCCGATCGTCTTCCTGGCTAGGGCTGGGCTTCCACCGATGTGGCCTCCGCTCGTCGGGGGAAGAAGATGAAGTAACTCTCGCAGAAACACGCCATGCGGCTGCCCCGAGTTTGCGGACCAGGAGGAGCTTTCGCAATGAACGGTCAAGCCTCTCCAAATTATATATTTTTTCCAAATTTCTAAAACCAAATTTCACAAAATAAATAAATAAATAAAAGCAAAAATGTTCAAATTGATCCCTCTACTTTGATAAATACCGAATGATCCCTTCTTTTATATATATATATATATTTCAGTTTTTTTTTTAAGGTAAATGACTTATTTCTAATTCACCTGTAAATCTAAAATTAGAGTTGAAAAAGAACCGAGCTTAGTTAAACTTTACGGTATTTAAGTTTATTTAATAAGATAATCAAATCAAATCTAGTCAAATTTAAAATGAATCTAATTGTTAAAATGATTATTAAGTTTGATTTGATTTTTTTTATGAATTTAAATTTGATTTATTTAAATATTATCGAACTATAAATTTAAATTTATTTAATTATTTAAAATTTTTATAATTTTACATTTGATAATATAAAATTATTTATTCTTTTTAAATTTTTTTAATTTATTATATTGATAAGTATGATGCATAAATTTTATTTCATAAATATTATTTATTAATAATTCAAACAATATATATATATTTAAATTTATTTATTTAATTTAATAAATTATTAAATTTATTTTTAATTTATTGATTGATAAATAAATTTAATATAAAAATTCAAATTTACTAATCAATATTTATTCATTTACTGTCCGTATAAATTTGGAAATAATTATAACTTCATAATTTAGAATTTTATTTGATCGAATTTGCTATGCTGCGCGACTCCTCGTCGGCACACGTCCGCGACACTCACGACCCACCGCCACTGCCGTCACTCTCGCCGTACGTCCAGCCACCGCCATCCGCCGCCTCGGCCACGATCGACGCGCCACTCGACGACGCTTCGACTGACGCGCGGATTCCGATCGGATAATGGTCGGAATCCGAAAATTTAATCGGAAACCGTCGTCCACAGTGGCCGTGCCGTTTCCGACCAAATCACGGTCGGATTCCGACTAAATCGCGGTCGAAGACCGACCGAGGAAGGACCACCGTCACACGTCGATCCTTCCTCTACCGGTCTCCGGCTGCGATTTAATCGGAATCCGATCGCGATTTGGCCGGAAACGGCGCTGCCACTGTGGACCCTATTTCCGATAATTATAACTTCATAATTTAGAATTTTATTTGATTGCTAAATATAATAAGCATTATCCAAATTTTATTTTTATATTTTTTTTGTAAGCAATAATATTATTGATTTAAAATAAAATTTCTCATCTACAGCAGACCCTTGTTTTTATCAAAATAAAAATAGTAAGAAAAGATCAATAAACAGTCCACGTTTGAGTTCGATCCAGTTCTTCCTCTCTTCCTTCCTCAAAATCGTCTCCTTTTCTAGAATCTTTCTTCGTCTTCTACCTCAAAATTCCTCTCTTCTTCACACAAATCCGCTAGTGTTTCTGATTTCACCTGATCTGCTTTCTCTATCGATTTCGAAGTTCATTTGAAGCTAGGGATTTCTGGTAGGAGGATTTTGTTCCCGGTAGCTTTCATGCTTTCTGCAGGAAGCGGTGACAGAGAGAGGTGATGAATAATTCGATGATGGGCGGAGGCTTGCTCCCTGGCTCGGTCGCTGGGATCTTTGATCTCGAGCCCGCCGTCAACCACCAGCCCCACCTCCATCCCGGACTCGGCTCCGGCAACCAGATGGCCTCCCTTTTTGCGCCTTCCTCGGCCGGCGCGGCTACCAGCGACGACGAGGACCATTTCCACGCCAGCGACGAGAACGGCCACGATCCTCGCTGTCTGCCTGATTCCGGCACCGGCGGAGGCAAAAAGGTCTCGCCTTGGCACCGTATGAAGTGGACTGACGAGGTCGTGCGGCTGCTCATCTCGGTGGTGGCGTACGTTGGCGATCACGACGATGGCGCCGCGGACGCGTTCGAGGGGCCGGCTGCGGCCAGGAAGAAGCAGGGATCCTCCGTCCAGAAAAAGGGCAAGTGGAAGACGGTTTCGAAGTTGATGCTGGAGAAGGGCTGCTACGTCTCCCCCCAACAGTGCGAGGACAAGTTCAATGACCTCAACAAGAGATACAAGCGGCTGAACGAGATCCTCGGGCGGGGGACTTCCTGCCAGGTCGTCGAGAACCCACACCTTCTGGATTCGATGCCTCATATATCTTCCAAAGCCAAGGACGATGTGAGGAAGATCTTAAGCTCGAAGCACCTCTTTTACCAGGAGATGTGCGCATATCACAACGGGCAGAGGATACCCAATTGCCATGATGTTGATTTGCAAGTTAGCCAAGTCGCCAAAGTCCCTTCTACAAGGGATAGTAGAGGTCACGTCGAGGTCGAGGATGAAGATGAAGATGAGGACAAGGATGAAGACGATGATGAAAGAAGTGAGGAAATGGGCAAGTTGGGGTTGGAGAGGTTCATGCTTGAAATCGATGCCGTGCTTCACGACACAACTAGATCACCATGGGAGTTGAGGGAGTGGTTCAAGAGACGTGCTTTGATGCTTGAGGAGGAGAGGATAGAGATCGAGGCCGAAGCACTGGAACTGGAGAAGCAACATTTCAAGTGGCAGAGATTTCGTAGCAAGAAGGACAGGGAGCTCGAAAGGCTGAGGCTGGAGAATGAGAGATTGAAATTGGAGAATGAGCATATGATATTGCAGGTGAGGAAGAAGGAGTTGGACCTTGGCACGGGGAGCTCCGCCGAGCCATTGAGCTCTTCCCATCCTGTTGTGAATCCAGTGAACTAGCAATGTCACAATAAAGAAGATGCTCTTCACTACTACTACCTTGCTAGAGTGTTTTTTCCCCTTATTGAGTCTTTGTTCTCTTCTCTTGTTAGGAAGATACTGTTAAGGAAAGTTGTTTCTATCTTTGTTATAGTATTAGTGCAGCTTGTTCTCTTCTCATTGTAATGAATTTTGTTCTTCATTTCTTCATATGCATCAAGATCTCATACAAGAAAAGAATCAGTTCCATCTTGTGTTTTTGTGATTGAATACAACTTGTCTTTCTGTTCATTGTTGATGTCTAGTGAAATCTGTTAAGGGTGTCATTTTGAATTGCCTCCAAGTTTTCAGTTTCTTTTAGTTGACATTGACATAGTGTAATGCCTTGCAAAGATTTCAAAGAAGTGGTTGCTCAAATTCTTGTGTCTTTCTACTAAGGTTGGAACCAATGAGACAGAGAGAAGTCTATTAGCAGTCTGTGTATATCTCAGACCTCAGTTGGGGAGTTGGCTAGAGAAGATCATATCAGAAATAGTTAACCCAAGTGGAGAGTCAGGCTTAGTTTGGTGCGTCGAATTTAGTTCGGTTGAACTGACAGTGGTTCCACCAAAGTAGGTTGGTTTCAGTTGAAAGGTGAATAGTTTTACTGATATGCATAGGTGTAGGGTGAACTACTTAAAGTTAGGTTGCAAGGTTTGGTAGAGTGTTTTGAGTTAAGTGGGTGTTAAGGTAGTTGGAGGTTTAACATATTATAGCAGTTTACCGGCTATGGTGATGAGGCTCGGGCTTCGAATATGGACGGGGATAGAGGATCTATGATTCTAAGGAAAGTCGGTCGAGTTATAGGTTGAGAGGGATTCATTCAAACTGAATTCAAGTCTTGATAAGTTTGTCTCAATACTATTCCTTTATGTTAGCATTTCATTTGATTAGTACTAGGGCCTTTAATCCCCAAACTACTCATATTTCAAATCTACTTCGAAAACTTGTTTGCTACAACTTAACCTTCTTTTGACCTTATCAGACCTACTTCACTTCTAACACCACCTTGATTATTATTTTGCTTAGGTGGAAGAAGTTACTCCTGTGATCTCAAACTCTTAGTTCAAACTAAGTCAAAACCACAAGACTTGCCTGAGAAATGTTGTTGGTGTATCTTAACGATAAGTTTAACCGCTAAGGTCACATATTAAGCTCTGCTTGCACAAATCTGATGCATGAGTCGGACCGAGTTCACATGACAAATATCCAATAATTCTTGAGATCAATAAGTATTTGTACAAGTCCTACAAGGACCTACTAAGAAACACCAATTTCAGTTCCAATTTGAACTTCATTTGAGAAATGAACAAAATGTTTTACAGATAACTTGAATGGGGCAAAAATCAAGCTGGTTACAATCCTAAAGCAAGTGGAAATGAGATCTTGGTGTTCTATGATTGTAAGGGAGCCTTTGACCATCTCACTCAGTTATATGCATTCAACCATCTCGCAAAGTATTGAGTCGTTTCAATCTCTCGTCAAGAACAGCCAGGACTGCTGGTTCTTGTTTTTTCCTTTCCTTTGTGATTGTGTTGGTAGTCATAGAACCAATCTTTTCAAAAGCCACCTGAAAAATGAACATAGTTAATCTAATATATATATATATATATATAATTAAATTTTATGAAAGGTAAGTAGGGTGGTGCACAATAACTTTACTCCATCCCACAAATTGTCATTCTTACTCAAGAGGAGCATGCATTGTTATACCTTCTTTTTTACTTCTTCTACATAGCCCACTAAATAATTTTCACATATTTTTTTCTCTAATTTGTTTCTTGCACCCCAAATTGCATAGTGATAGAGACAGAACAAGCAAATTGCACCTTCTTCTCTATCTCCTTGAAGATTCGATCCCCACCCAATCTTGTTTCCAACAAGTTTATGAGTGCTATGGTGATGTTAACTACAAAGCACTCTTTGGTAAGTTCAAGCGTAAATTACTAGTTTGCCTAAGCATCTCACAATGAAGGGAATCTCGATCGTCATTTCCCCTCCCTCCCCATTCAAGAGTATTTGCAATAGGCTCAGACTACAGTTTTGAGCAGGCAAAAACACACAAGGATAAAAAAGCAAACCTTCCTCATCCCCTCCCCTCTTAATCTTCCTAAAGTGTGTTTTTCTGCAAGACCACCATGAATTTTCAATTGCAGCTAAGTTTTGCATAAAGTTGTGGTGTTCAACAACAGATCTACCAAGGGGGGCCAAATATCAAGCTTGATCATTCTTTTGTTCGAGCAAACGTATTTGCTTTGTTACTTCTTTGGTTCGCATTGACAATTTCTTGCGCATCCTTTCCCATCCTTTAATGCCACATTTTGCTAAACCCATGCCTCTTTGTTGTTGATAGTGACCTTTAGAGATTGTTTTTAGTACACAACTTTGTTTGGCTAGTGTGTCGTGAACACCCTAATTGCCTCAAGATCAAAAGTAATTCTACTTGTAAAGATCCTATCGCCCATCCCCTTCCTATTGAACTTTTAGGTTTTCCTTGGCTATTATCTTCTTGTTTGGTCTGGCTCTCACAAAGTGTTACTTGGTGTTCATGACAGCAAATTCAGTCAAATATTCATTGAGGTAGGACTTTTTTCTCCTAGTGTTAAGGGCCTCCCTCCATCAAATAGGACTGACACCATGATAACTTAGAAAGAGGATTGCTGTGATTAGTTGTTTAGGCATACTTTTCCTGTGGTAGCCTCATTGTAAGACTTAGCCCAAAGACGACTGCGGTGATGATCTGTGAGAATACACAGAATCTCAGGAGATCAAACAGGACAGTAGGATTTCAAAGCAGTAAGTTTAGTTTTGGTGACCCTAGGAAGGTTCAATAAAGTTCTTAACCTACTAATATGATTGTTACATAGATTGCTTCTCATTTTGGTGCTTTACTAGCATGTTCTTTAACTCCCAAATGAGTCCTTAAAGAGCCTAGTTGACATCTCTTCTTTTTTTTTTTTTGCTTCTAGATTTTCCTAAGGCAAATGCTAGGGGCGTCAAATCGAGAAGTCAAGTGATTACTTTGAGGAGTATTTAGCTACTGGATTTTCACGGAGATTTCTCGTGTAGATCATGGCCTCGTTTGTTTTCCGTTTCTTTAGGTTCTTTTAGTCTGTTAGTTATATGGTCTATTCTAGTAAGTAGCTACATGTTAACTCATGTGCATGTCTCTTATAATGCCCGTATCACATAGACAAACGATTAGCACAAGCGATGCCAATGGAATTGTTGTGCAGCTAGTAGATCTCATTTCATCCATTAGGGTTAGGAACCATGTGGGTCATGACAACAATATTCCCACTAATTGCGGTAAAATATAGGCCATAAATTTTGAATGCTAACTTTGGGATTATGATAATCATATTCTCATTAATGTGTAGAAATATAACACTACTGAAGTTTTTGATGCTAAACCGGTTGCTAACAACAAAGCCAATCAATTGTCTCATTGTACCCTGACCAAAATTATTCGGAAGGAACACAATTGTACTCTACTTATCAAGATGGAAGGCTAGCAAGAAAGCAAGAAAAATTAGTTACCGTCAACAATTCATCAGGGTTGTATTGATGATGTGTGGTTGTTTGTAGCATATCTATTACTTCCCCAATTTGACGAGAGCGTAATAGTTCTTCCTCCTCCATCTGAAGCCAGATCAAACTGGTCAACACAAGATTAAGAACTCCTACTAGGTAAAAAAATTCAATTACTTTCTTTCTAAATCAGGGTTTGTGGAATTTGAAGTGAGTTAATCATCTTATAAAAAAATAGTGTCACATAATATTTCGAGTTGAACTACGAGTTTCACCCATGATTCACCAGCTTGTAAGTAAATAAAGTACCTTAAAGATGGCAAGAGCAACATGAAAAAGAACCTTAGCCCCCTCATTAAACAGGACATCCCAGACCCTCAGAGTTGTCTGAAAAAGACCAAGATAATTCCTGAGTATTTGACAAAAAACTAGGACAATAATACAATATGCGATAACATAAGAAAATATCGAAGACATAAACACCATAAGAGAAAGAACCAAATGGCCTTTTCATCACAGTTGTTAATGCAACTTGTGTATTACAAACGTCCGGAACCAGCAAAGGAGTAGAGTGAACTCAATGCATACTAGTTATAAGCAATCGATAACAGATTACTAACTGTAAAAAGAAGATTATTAAAGAAGAAATTGGGTTAAAAGTAGCTCAGTTAGGGGCAATCCTTTCATCCATACAAGTCAATGAGATTAAAGATAAAAATGCAAAATTATATATTGAATGTAGGAGAACATGATCCTATGATAATCAATCACGCCAGTCATTTTCTGAAGATAATTTGCCCACATCTACTTAGAAATTAGCTTGAATTATATAGTTACCTCAGAAGGTAAGCTTTTAGCAAAGAGGCATAGGAACCATTCTGTGGCTACAAGAGAGACATCGAATTCCATAGCTTCCAAATGAGCAGCAATCCTGAATTAAAGAAAAAGCGGATTATCAAAACCCATAAATTCAAGTAACCTGGACTAGAGGTTAGATAAAAACCTCGGGCACTTTTTTGCAAGAAGATCTTTAAACACTCTCTGCTCTACATGACACCCAGAAAGGTTATCAGTATAACAGTCACTAACCAACACATTTTCCAATAGGACAGCAAGCATCCAAAAAGCATCTTCCTCAGTTTTCATTACTAGCAGAAGTAGGGCAGCTACATAATTTAGTCCCTGAGAAATCAGCTAATATTTTAGAAGCTACAGGGGAATTGTGAAACATTTTAAAGTTTTGGGACAAAAGTAAGCTCGATGTACCTTACCTGGCAATAACCAACATCGGAATCCCGAAATGAATACCCAACAAGGACTCGCCTAAGAGATGCCTGACCTTCAGGGCTGTCCAACCATGGATGAGAGGGGAAAGTTCGTGGAAGATCCTGCATATAGTCCATTATTTATCAAATTAATAGTGCAAATGAACACATCCACCAAAACAGATTGGTCGATTCTAAAATAAACACAAGTGTGGCATCCTTAATCTGGATGTTGTTCTTTCAAATGAAGGACCAGTTAAAATTTCTATATTATGCTTTGGCAGTGTGAAAATGATGAGTTCCAGCTGAAATAGTAACTCAATGATATGTGAGCTCATTGAGCTAAATATATGCTATTTTTCTTTATGATGAAATGAAAATATGTCTGAGTGTGTAGATGCCTTGTCAAAGGCCTTTTGCTTCATATATACAAGCAGGACACTGATCACATAGAAGAATAATGATTGGTAGATTGAAGGAGGGAGGAAGGGTTTTCAAAGAAACTGGTGCTAGAAATTTCATTGTATCATAAGTGGTGTCCATGATGGAAGAAACACAGATATGATAAATTACTAGAAGTGACAGCATATGCATATTGCAAATAAAATCTGACCACAATAAGCATTCTTATTTAGACTCCGAACATGATAACTGGAAGTTTCTTATATGACTGTAGGCTAAACTTTTGTGTTTCTTTATTATCTTCTAATTTAAATTTCCAGTGTTAAGAGAACCCAATTCACTTCAGATTTAACATCATTCTACATGGCAAAGGGGATAGTCCAGGATCTGGCAAATAGATATAATTTCCACACAAGACAATATGCAAGAATCTGAACTTACTTGCAAACAACACTACCGTGCTCAAAGATAAGTACACTCACTCACATGATCAATTTGCTTCGTAGCAGGTGTAACTTTTCCTTCTGTAGCTTTGGTGAGATCATCCTAGTAACTCTCAGGCACTGTGGATCTCTTCTTCTCAGCCCCAGAGACTGCAAGCCACACTTTTGGCCTCAGCGTTGGTGGAATTCCCTTCCTGACAAGATTCTTCAATGTGATTGTGTTGGTAAGCTTTGACAACTTCATCGAGACGACACTCATCCGCCCACCATTTGTTTGCAGGTACCAGTCTGCACCTTTGCTTGCCTCAAGATCCATCCAAACCCGGCTCTGATCCCTTACCCTCTCCCTCACCTCATTGAGGACATTGACATCGTCGATGTTCCCCTCGACCGTGAACCCGTACATGTCTTCAAATTTGACAGAGAAAGTGGTTTTCTTCTTGGGGAGTGAGGTGGTGATGGCACTCGGCCTGGGATTGGAAATGGCCCAGGTTATCCAATATGCTCTTCTTCGCGGGACAACCCCATTGGGTTCTTCTCTTTGCGCTAGGGTTCCGAACATTCTGTCTCCACTGGCTTCCAAAGCTTGGCAGTGATTCCTTTAAAATATCACATCCTGAATCAGAGTAAATCGAAAATAATGAGAGAAAAAACTTTTTTTATTCTGCTTGAAAGCCACATTACCTGTGCCTAAGAAGGATTTGTTCATCTACGAGACGAATCTTCTCTTTTGGAGACCGAAAATGAATGAAAACATGGGATTTCTACAAAGTGTTCATAACAATCGAGGATCATCGTTCCTCTCAAGCATCAAATCGCCTTTTTGGATACTGGTTTAGTTGAGGAACTAGGTCAAACTGTTCCTAAACATCAAAAAGAAGAAGACATTGACGGAACGAAGAAGAACGGATGTGCGCTACCTGAAGCAGGTCGGTCATTTTTGTAGAGGCAAAAAGTAATAATAATCAAAAGTTGAGAAATCCTCCGATCTCAAGCTTCCACAAACCTCCTCTTCTGGAGACCAGATTGCGGCAGCAGAAGAAACTCTCCTCCTTTCCGTCTTTACCTCTCTAAAGCGAGAGAAGAAGCTCCCTCGAAGCTTCCTCCTCGAGTGATGGATCTTCAAATGGAGTAGGGGAAGAAGAATCTGAAGGCTGATTCAAACGCGGTGACGATGAAGATGATGCTTGATCGTTCGTATGAAGTGGGGAAGAACACGAGATGATCACGTGGAGCGGTGATCCAAGAGCTTGGACTTTGTATTCTAAAAGTGAAAGTACGAAAATACCCTTTGTTATTTTATCGTATAATGTAGTACCAAAAAAGTATTGGTTTCGAATTCAAAAAACAAAGTGGTAGCCACGTATAAAGAGGGTAATTACGTAAAATTGAATCGAATGTCAACGATAAAATACAGGGTTGACCAGAAGAAGATTAAGTCCCGAAACGCGATACAAAGTCAACGCGAAAAAAATTTTAGAAAATATATTTCACCAACCCAAAAATTTATTAACTTCAGCTGTCTCCATTTACAATTGCTTAGTTTTGACACTTGAAGGTACACAATTATTAATTATTTGTATTATTAAAAAAATTTTTTTTTAATATATATATATTAAAATAATATTTTATTCATAATTTAATATTCGAAATATCTCTTTGTAACCATCTTGAAAGGACATTGGATAAAATTATTTTAAAATAGTATAATTTTAATTAAATTTATTTTAAAGTAGTGTAATTTTAATTAAAATTATTTGGATAAAATTAAAAGAATGTCTTTTTTTATTGAATAATAAAAAAAATATCATATTTTATTTTTTTATCAAAAAAAGTCTCATCCTATATCCAGTAGTGTATAATTATTGCATGGAATTTTTTATTTATAAGGTATCTAGATCTTACAAATCAACTAATCCTTAGATATACAATCTGACTTCATATTTCGCACGAAGTGAAGTGAATTCAGGAAGCAAGGTAGCTCTTGACACAGTGCTCAAACATCATATATTATAAATATATACATACATACGCTGTGTGAATTTTGAACTCTAATTACTTGAGAAAATCATCATGCCACCTACTACCACACTGTATCTCGAAAGTATTTTTTTGCATCAAATTTGACACTTTGCGAGAGGTAGTCATAAATATGAGTGCTGCAGTTTGGGCCAACCTAACCAAGAAGAAGCTTATCCAAAGATTGGACACACATAACATTAGTTTTAGTTCTACACTCTAACGTGCTTCAGTTCAGCAAAAGATCATAACGGTCAACCCCACGATCATCTGTGAAGAGGTAAATCGAGAGTTTTGGTCACAACGGAGGAGGGCATTGCCTCGGCTTATTCAATCCTTGTCCACTTCAACAATTGTTCATTGTAACCAACTCAATTATGCCTCGAGGGCACCCTAACGTGTGAACGCTTCACAAGATCATAATCGAATAAGGGAGATTTTTCTAACTTTATTCAATCGACTAGACAATTGTTCATCTTTTTAGAGAGCATAAGGGTTCTAAAAACTTGTTATTGCTATTGTAAAAGGCAAGGTGTTACACTTCTCTCTTAGACACACTTTGTTAGAGTTTACTCCATTAACTAATAGCTAAGAAGCTTCATAGTTTGGCTTTGGGAGAAAACATATTGACAAGATAAGGATCATGGAATAGTAGAGGTGTTGCATACCTTATTCTTTCTCTTTTTTTTATTCCAAGTGTCTGAACCTTTAGTAGACGACCCTCTCCCTTGGTTCACCCCTCATGTAAATTCGAAAGCACTCATGGTAGTGCACTAGCCGTGGACCTCCTCGATAGACAGTGACAGAATCAAGAATTTAAGTTTGCCTGGGTTAAAAAAAATTAACAACAAATAATAAAAAAAGTCCCCATGCTATCCTTGAGCCAATAGCAAATTTTGCATAGTAAATAATTGCACATAAAAAGAAAATTACAATAAGTTCTGGATGGACCCCCGAGCTAAAGCCCGGGTACCATTGTATGTGGCTTCGCCCTTGTCGGCAGACCCATCACTGTAGGTTGTTAGGCCCCGAACTGTCTTTCAGTGCACTATTTTCATTCTCCAGTCTAAATTCTGAACTGATCAAATGCATTGTATCAACTCCAAAATCATAATTGTTATACATGTTATAGCAGCTATGGTATCATAGTTATTATAATGCATACTTAATTTGTAAAATAACATTCATGTTGTATCCGGATTCAATCTTGTTCATCTACCATTTACATTATAGCAATTACGATTTCGTAGTTGATACAATACAGATTCAACCTGCTCACCTAACATTCACCTTGTAGCAGCTATGAAATCACTTAACACATATTGTAACAACTATGGTTTGTAAATGCTACGTGTTATTGAAAGACAGTTGCGTAATTATACATGCACTTGTAGAATGAGAAGTCATTTTGATAAAAGAATTAAAGTGGAACGCCCTTTATGATTTGAAAAAAAATCTCCTTTTAATTTTTACTCTTTCTTTTTACAAAATTATAATTGTTATACATGTTATAGCAGTTATAGTATCATAGTTGTTATAATGCATACTTAACTTATTAAAAAACATTCATGTTGTACGGGGATTTAATCATGTTCATCTACCATTTGCATTACAGTATTTAAAATTTTGTAGTTACTACAATACGGATTTGACTTACTTATCTAACATTCACATTATAACAACTACGAACCCGTAGCTACTATACGTATTGCAATAGCTACTTTTTCATAGTAGTACAATGTGCCTCCGGTTCATGATTTAAATGAGAGATAATAATAATAATTATATATTGAAAATATTGAAAGGTAATTGTATAATTGTACATGTGTTACTAGTCGGATACGAAGTCATTTTATGATTTGAAAAAAAAAATCTCCTTGTAATTTTTACCCTTGCTTTTTTATTATCATTAGAAAGTTGGCCATAACCTTATGTGTTAATAGGTCTGTAAATGAATCCATTTGAATTAAATTTCATATTGTTCAAGCTTATTTAATGCAGAAGAAGAAAAAGAAGAAGAGAAGCTTATTTAATAAATAAGATAGATAATTGAGAAGAGTGTCAATAACTAGCTCTCAATCCAAAATTTGATTCTCTCATGAACTTCTTCGGTTACTAGCTCGGTTACTGTTGACACTCGAAGATATTCAAGTTGGTTTTCCCTTGATTCGGCTGCTTTAGTTGGTTTTCTACGCACAGAAACGTATAAGGATCTCGTGATGCAGCAGAATTTGCCCGGCGTGACAACCAAACTACGCTTTTCTTCCTCTTTTTCTTTTAGTTTCTTTGCTTTTGACCCCCCAAAACAGCAGTCAGCAGACATAAAGAGCTCTCCAAAAGAAAATGGCGGATAACCCTGATTTCTTTCTGTATGCATGATTTGCAGCGCCTCGCGAACAGTGAGTGTGACAAGAAATAGATCGATCGAGCAGTCGCCACTGTTTGCTGCTATCTGAAAGCACAAGCAAAGCTTTCTCTTCTTCTTCTTCTTCTTCTTCTTCTTCTTCTTGAGTGTGGAATAAGCTAATCGAGCCATCTTCACACAATTTCCAACCAAGCTCAACCACCACACTGCACCTTGCCCTTTGTGCATCTGTTTCTGGATCTTCTCATAAAAAGTAAAGCGATGCTTGACCAGGCTTTGACTGTCGAACCACGTTAAAGAACAACACGTCTTGTCAGATCCATGCAAACCAAACCACATCTTCATCTTCTCTTTAGGCATTTACTGCGACTGTCTGAAGAATCGCTTTAACACATCGACATAATCAGTGGAGCAGATCAGAGACCTGAACTCCGAAGAGAAGAGATAAAGCAGGAGTAGTAGCGGTGTGTGGCTTCGTTGCAGCCCTGCAGGAAGAGAGGAGAATGGGCGGAGGATCGTCGACGTTGAGGATCGCGGCGAAGCAGTGTGGGATTTCCTGCGCTTCCTTCTGCAACGTTAATGACGACGCTCTTCTCTTCCCACACATCAAAACTGTAAACTCGATATCCTTCTCTTTACTATCATCTGTTTGATCGTTACTGTAATTGTCCTGAGAAATTACTCCTTTTCTTGTTCTTATCTGTCTCTGTCTCGTAATGGATTTCAGATATCATGTTCTGCGACCAGCAACAGAGATGATAAAGTGAAAGTGGACGTAACAGAGCCAAAAGAAGTTGCAGCGAAGGTTTTGTTCGATGATTAAGCAGTATAATTGGATGTATTAAAGATTTGGTTTTGAATATTGATCGGAAGTTAAATCTTGCAGAGTTTTTGTGCAATATGCTTGGAGATCCTCGCCGTCGCCGGAGGCGGTGACGGCGAGGGTAGCGGCCAGGCCATCTTCACCGCACAGTGTGGTCACGCTTTCCACTTCCCATGTATCGCCTCCAATGTCCGCCATGGCAGCGTCACCTGCCCCATCTGCCGTGCCCAGTGGTCGCAGCTCCCCCGCGAGTCCTGCGCTGCCGCCGCCGACCCCTTCCTTCGCATCCTCGACCACTCCATCGCCTCCTCGCGCGTGAATCGCCTCTCTTTTCTCCGTTCCACCCGCTACAACGACGATGACCCAGTCGACCTCCGCGCCGCCGACCGGACTCGCCTCCACTTCGCGCTTGTCGTCCCGCCGTGCTTTTCTTCTCTTTCTCCTCCTCTGATGCCGCCGCCGCCGGCGTTGCACCACCACCGCTGTCACACGGAGGCACGGCGTAGCGCGTCGCCTCTCCGCGCGGGGAACAGGAGGACCGCCGCCTATCTCTCCGTGAAGCTTGCGCCTCAGCCGCCGACCGACCTCGTCCTGGTGGCGAGCCCCAACGGCCCTCACTTGCGGCTGCTCAGGCAGGCCATGGCGCTGGTGGTGTTCTGGATGCGACCGGCGGATCGCCTGGCGATCGTCACCCACTCGACCGCCCCCACGCGCGCCCTACCGCTGCGCCGCATGACGGCGCAGGGGAAGCGCGCTGCGCTGACGGCGATCGACCGCCTCTTCTACCTGGGCGAGGCCGAGCCCGCCGAGGGCCTGCGCAAGGCGGTGAAGATACTGGAGGAAAGGCGGCACCGCAACCCGCTGGCCTGCATTCTCCACCTCTCCGACCACCCAACTCGGAGCTACGTGTGCAGGGACCTGTTGCAGGCGCCCATCCCGGTGCACAGATTCCACGTCGGATTCGGCTTCGGCTTCCGATCCGGGTTCGTGATGCACGAGCTGGAGGACCTGCTGGGTCGACTGGTCGGAGGCGCGGTGATGGATGCGCAGGTGAGGGTGGGCGTGGGGGTGGTGCGGTTGGGCGACATGAGGGGCGGAGAGGAGAGGAGGATCGCCCTGGATTGGGTGGCGGACTGCGGGTTCACCACCGTCGGGTACAGTTACGTGGAAGCGTTGGGGGCTGAGCAGGCGGTGAGAACAGGGGAGGTGGTGGTGGTGGCGGCGGCGGCGGTGGAGGCAGGGGAGAAGACTAGAAGAGGAGAAGATAACGACGACGAATGGGCCTTGATCGGAGGAGGAAGTGGATGCGGCGAGGGTGGGGATTACTTCGACCCTCTCATGGCTCGGCGATGGGCCAAGCATTTGCATGGGCACAAGCTCTGACTCGATCGACATGGTTCTTCATTTTGGTCTTAATTTAGTTTAAATTGGCACCTTAACTTGATCCTGATCTGTGTATCTGTCTTTGGTCACTGATGTTCATGGATTAACATAGATTTCTTTCCCGTTAACAGAGAAAAGAAGTGGTCGAAATTGTGTGTGCATATCTGTGCCTATGGGAGCGGACTCTCCGTTATACTATCCGGTAAAGAGAGACATGACTTCCACAACTCCCACGTTTGTCTCTCCGCATCCCCACTCGGCCACGTTCGAGTTAAGGGATGCCACGTTCTCTCGAGGTCCCATGTTCCCTGCATCCTTCGCTAGCCATGCCCTCCACGCTTAAGTACGTGCGGCGGAAATACGGGGGTGCTTATAGATGAGTCAAGCGTGAGGGGTTAGGAGATGTCACGTTGGAGAATCGAGGAGTCGAGCTTGGATGAGTTGGGTGTCAAGGAATCGAGCGAGGAGGAGTCGGGAGTTGAAGAGTTGGACGTCAAGAAGTCGGGCGTACACTCCCGAGTGAATCAATTAGTACTCGATCTTGACTTGATCTGACTTGAGCCCCCATCTAGATCGAGTATAGTTTAGTCTTGTCATTGATACTCAACTCAGTTTGACTTGTGACTTTGACCTAACCACATGGGTGGTGCTTATTACTCACCACATAAGGTGAATTAGAGAATAACAATATATCTATTGGAATTCCAGCCTTCCTATTTCTTTCAGATCCTATCTAAAAAAGAATTTCATACCTCTTCATAGATGTTCCTGTTGAGATCGCTCTACAGATGCGTCATCGACCACTCAACACCAAAGTTGACCATGCGAAGAGGAGGAAGAAGACGGTGATCTCCAGGATCCTGCAAACACCACAACGGTGAGAAGGAAGGCCAAGGTTGCCCTGGCTTGACCCCTCCGACGTTCAAGTTAGTCACTGAACGAATAAGAAGAAGAAATTTGGATGAAGAAGTGTGTTGAGGATGCGAGCGTATGTACCTATATGTGCAAAGAAAGAAGATTATATAGGCGAAGAAGGGAGAGAGTCATATCGGCGATCTGTCTTGTCGTTAATTAAGGAGAATATCCGCGTGGTGAGATTTTATCAAAAGATATGTCCCATCAGGATGTGAAAAATATCTCATCATTGTCATAATAGCATGAAGTCGCATCATTTAGTACCATAGTACGATAACAAGGGACAGATTATCATGTCACATAATTACTCATAATTTCTTGGTGGTGATTTGACTGACTGATAAAGACAGGAAAGGGAATCGGTAGGGGCTGAGCAGGGATCGGGCATGGTCGAGTGGAGTCCGAGCTTGACCGCGTTCTCGACAAGTCGGGAGCTAGGGCTCTTGCTCTTGGTACCTTGGTAGTGTGCTCAGGGGCTATGGTTGTGCGATCGGCCAAGCTGGGGTTTGGGTAGAGCAAGGCCAAGCTGGGGTTTGGGTAGAGCAACGCCGAGCTGGGGTTCGAGTAGAGCTAGGCCGAGCTGGGAGTCAGGTAGAGCGTGGCCGAGTTGGGAGTCGAGCAGAGCGTGGTCGAGTTGGGAGTCGGGCTCCCGAGTGGGTGGGTGAGTAGCGGCTCCCGAATGGGTTGAGTGAGTGGCCGAGTTGGAGTGAGTTAGATATAGGGTCAAGTTAACCTTCTGTCCGACGTGTCTCAACCTTTGACTGGTCTTTGCGGGTCAGATCATAACACCCATAACAATCGAGATTGGATGGATTGAGCCAATTAAGTGAGTTAAATGAGCTAATCTAATTGAGTCCGACAAACTTGTCGAGTTTGACATGAGTAAATTGATCAATTCGCTAAGTTGACAAGAGTGGCTAGGATAAGTAGAATGATAGGGTTTAGAAAAAATCAAGAAACTTCACATTTTGAAAGATAAATTAGGTAAAATATGTTGGGTAGATCGATCAATTCAAATACTGAAATTAGTTTATCTACAAAGTAGTGATCATGTTGTGGCATTTAGTAGGGGCGGAGGCAGGTTTCCATGAGAGGGGATCATATTTTAAATATTTAATATTTAATTATTAATTTTAAAATAAATATATTAAAATATTAATAATTTCAAAAAGCTAGGGGCGATGGCCCCTACCTGCCCCCCTCTGGCTCCGCCCCTGTAGAATCATGTTAAATTTGTTCAACAACTACTCAATAAATAATCATATATAATTGTATTATAGTAATTTTGGATAAAATTGTTATTTTTTACCAAAATTATTATTGTTTTTAATTTATATTTCACTTCTTTCTTTAAAAAAGTATTTTACTTTTAAATTTGTACATTTTGTTTTAATTTGGCCTTTGGTACTTTTAAAAAATATTTTATGATAATTTTAAAATTATATTTTTATAAATATATATATTTTTGTTTTTAAAAATTTATATCAGGTTTCCCAATATTATTTTTCAAAATAATTTTATATTCCAAAAAATTGTATAACTTATGATAATAATGTAGGAATTGATTTGAAAGTATTTATAACATAACACTTAAAATATGAATTTTTTTCCTTGACAAAATGACACCTGTTTATCTCTAAAAAGTCATTTTCTTAAGGGCAAAAATCAAAATGAGTCTGATTTGTTATTAAAAAGACCTTCTATTTTACTTTTAAATCAGGTATAATTCCTTAAATACTCTTTGATATTATTATCTTCCATTTAAATTTTGTATTAGTCAAGTATGTCGTAGTTATTATGACTTTATAACTGTTATAATATGAATTTTTATCATTTTTATTCACGTGTAATAGTTATAATTTCTTAACTACTATGTGTCCAACCCATTCAGAAATTAAATAGGAGATAGTAGTACTAAATAGTATTAATAGTAAATGAGTAATTATATATGATTGAATAATGAGGTGGGATGTCTTTTTTTAATAAAATAAAATAAAATAAGACGGCCCTTTGATGATTTAGAAAAAAAAATAACGCTTATGATCTAGCTCAAAGTGGGTTATGTCTAATATAGCTTGATAAAGATAAAGTTGTAAATGAACACATGTTTATGAATTAGTTTAGTTTTAAAAGATTATTTATATTGATTCAATTAAATAAATAAATTTAATAATTTATTAAATTAAATAAATAAACTTCAACTTGTTCACTTCTTTAATGTCCATAAATAAAAATGATTAATGGAGGCTCAAGCCCTCCTTCTAGCGTTATCATTTTCTTATTAAATATGTCTTCGGGACATAGTTGAATTAGTTACGACGGAGCAAACTTGTTGAAGTGGACAAGTGTCAAATTTCGACAAAGTCAAGATAATGTCCTCTTCCATCGTGATCAACTGTAGTTTTTCTATTTACCTCCTCATAGATAATCGTAAAACTGATTGTGTGGAGCCGTTGGAGTGACGAATTCGATCTTTTTTTATTGAAATAAATAAATATTATTAATTGTTTGCTAACAATATTCACCTATATTAGTCTATAAATAAAGTTTTTATCAATATGTTAAATAAATATAGAAGCTTTTAAAATCAAGCTAATTAACTAACTAAAAGATATAAAAGTTTTAGATAATTAAAAAAATTAAATTAAAATTTTAATAATATCTAAATGAATCAATCTCAAATCAAATTCGAATCCAACTTAAATTTATAAAATGAAATTAAATCAAACTGACCAATAATTTCGCTTTATTCATTTTACGTTTAATTTGATTTAATTATTTTATTAAATAAATAAAACTTGATTTCTTGCATGTCCCAATATATTTTAAATTGACCGCAAAATTATTTTAATTTTTTCTATAAATGTCCTGAATCTCATCACAATCCCTAATCTAAATAACTCTCGTTCTATTCACTCTAATTCGGAGAAAAATATTTTACAGTCATAAAGTCGACTCTCATATGTTGTGTATTTTTGAATGTTGGTAGAGTTTGAACCATGAGTAATGGTAGGGTACCATATCAGGATTCACTCACACTTTTTGAATTTATCTGAATATCTTTTTATGCAAAAAGGTGGATCCGCCACCTTAGCGGCCCCACACGGTCGGCCCCACGACCATCTGTGAGAAGTTAAATCGAGAAAGTACAGTTAGTTACGACGCAGGAGGGAATTTATCTGATTATCGATCTATGGGATCGAATAATCCAATTTTAAAATTAATCAGATCATAAAAATTTAATATATGAATTAATAAATAAAAATTGATTGAGCTGGGTACATCAGCACATAATTGCTGGATCGGATCTAGTGCCTGACTTGGGCCCATATCCATTATAATCTATATTAAAAAGTAAATAATATTAAATACTAATAAAATAACAAAAAATACTAATGAATTAAGAAATTAATATATGAATTATTTATTATCTTTGAAATGTTTTTTATTTTTTTAGTTTTTGAAAAAAAAAAGGTGTTCAAAGAGTGTCTTATTATATTGAAAAAAAATATCAAAAGACCTCTCATTTTATTTTTTATCTTAAAAATATTCTTTTTCTAATATTTTTATATTAATTAGGATTAAAACTACCGTAACATAAAATAAAATTATTTTAATTTCATTAAAAGTATTACACTACCCGTAGAGTACTACTATATATATATATATTTAATTATAATTATTTTAATTTGATCAAAAATATTTCAATACTATTGTAACAATTTTGAATATTTTTTGTTTTCCATATACCTAGCACTTAAGTTCAATTAGTCTTGAAGGTTGACGACGTCCTCCTGATTTGCCAATTGAATATAAATTCGAAAGTACAATGACTCCTGACACGATAGTTTAATTGTTCTAGTAGTTTGAGCACTACGGGCGTAATGTTATTCAATATGAGAATCGAACCCTTGATGCATGAGAAATCTTACCGTGCCTCTTATCGTTGCGTAGTGTCGAAGGGAGGGGGCAATTTTGAATATATATTTTTATACTAGTATCCAGTTTATACCGACTAATCTTGGGAGTGGACTATTCGACCCCCATTCTACCCACCAAGTAAATTCAAAAAGAGAGGTGGCTCCTAACGTGGTGCTTCTGCGTCATTAGTTGTTCGAACGCTGCATGCATGCGTTGTTGGTGCAATCGACCTTTAGTCAATATTGACCAAGTTTATCAAGCTCGAGTTGGGATTTCAATATTTGATCAATATGTCAGGTGGTAAAGTGAGATGTCAAGTAGGTCATGGTTGATCGAATACTATGGAGTTGACACAAGATAGAAAATCTAAGTGGATTATGGATGATCGGATAATTGACAATCGGAAATCCAACCGAGAGTTGGCAAATAGGAAGTCCAAATGGATCATGCTGATCAAACATTTGACGATCGAAAGTCCAACATGGAGTTAGCACAAGAAGAAAGTCTAAGTGAGTCACAGTTAACCGGATACTTGACAATCGAAAGTCCAACAGGGAGATGACATGAGGTGTGAAGTCCATACAAGTCAAAGTTGACTAGATATCAGCCAATAATAAAGTCCCGACAGATCAAAGTTGATTGGATGTTAAGCAATGAGGAAGTCTCGTAAGCCAAGGTTAATCAGATGCTATGCAACGAGAAAGTCAAAGTCCCGACATATCAAGGTTGATTGGAAGCTATGCAACGAGAAAGTCCTTACATAGCAAACTTCTGAAGGTTATAATTTTTAATTTAGAAATCAGAATGAGATGATTTAAGGTATGAAACAGAGCTCGTTTAGTTATCTATAATTTACTCAATATTAGTTGATTAATTATGTGTATTAGTTGATTGATTTTGATCAGAATCGAATAGAAGTGAATCAATTCGATTGATCAGGATCATCAGTTGATTGTGTTATTTCAAAAGAGAACAAAAGAGAATTGATTTGACTGATCATAATCATTAGTCAACTAAGTGTTATTTCAGAAGTGAACAAAAGATAATTGATTCGACTAATCGCTCAATCAACCTAATCAATCGACTGATTCACAAATCGATTCGATTAATATTTGAAAAATTGACAAAATCAGACGGAATTTCAATATGTTCAATGTAATTCAACGACAAGAATAGTATTGGAGACATATCAATCGATTGATACTACGATCAGTCGATTGATAAGTGAAAATCAATCTGACTTAAAGGCTTTAAAAAAGGATTTTGAGGAGATTTTCAGTGCCAATTCTTGAGAATTTGAGGACGAAGTACTGTTGTATTTCCAGACCAACAAAAGACATTTCAAAGCAACATCAAGCATCCAAAGCAAAACTCACTTGTATAAATGTGTTTATTTCGTTTTCTTTTGATTGTGTTTGAATCTTTGTATTTACTTGTGTTTGTTGTAAGAATAGCTTATAAGAGGTTTTTCTATCTCCGGAAGGTATTCAAAAAGGAGAAGTTCATAGTGGAGAGAGATCACTAAGAGTAGGCCTTGGATTACTTGACTAAGAGGCGGATACCAAGTAAATCCCTGATTTATGCATGTGACTGCAAGTTTGAGTTAAGATTTTCATTGGGATGAGATCTCATTCAAGACAAGAATGTAATATTATTCATTTGAACTCTAATTATTTAAGAAAAAAATCTTTCTTCTTACCATCCTACCATACTTTAAGGCACAATTTGAATATTTTAATCTATATTATATCAGTTTGATCAAAATTATTTATAGTAATTTTTGTCAAAATTAATATAAAATTTAGGAATATAAATGAGGCAAGTTAAAGTGGACTTAATTGTGCTCAAGATTATTTATTTAATTATCGATCTTGTCTAAAATTGTTTATGGAGCTCAACTTTTCTTATTTTTAACTTTTCTTATTTTTAATTTATTATAAATAATTTTATATTATAAAAAATTATAAAATTTATATATTGAATAAAAATTATAATTATTTTACTTAAATTAATAAATAAATTATTCATGAATATCAATCAAATTTACTAATATTCAAATTTATTTATATATTGAATAAAAAATTATAATTATTTTACTTAAATTAATAAATAAATTATTCATGAATATCAATCAAATTTACTAATATTCAAATTTATTTATTTTATATATTCTATTATTGTTGAACAAATATAAATGAAAATTTTATCAAACTAAACAGTAAAATTATTCCTGAATAAGGGCTGATATAAAAGTATTTTAGATATTAATAAAATGAGTATCATTTTAATATATATTTTTTTTGATTTTTAACAATTAACTTTAATATGCTAGCTTAAACAACCTTTTTTAATATTCCATCCTTTTAATCTATCTTGAGCTACAGTTACATGCTGTTTGAATTAAAGTTGGAACTTAAATTAAATTAAATTTTAAATTTTTATTTTAAATTGCGCTCCAATTAAAATTATTGGACAAAGAGCAAAGGGCATTTTTTTTTCAAATAGTCAAAAGATACCCTACTTTGATCCCTTAAAAGGACACACCCAATCCCTTATAAAATGACATAAATATCCTCCGGTATACTATTAGCTTATGACACATATATTAAATCAAAGACGCATTATAGCAGTTACGAAATTATACAGTTGTAGGAATTACAATTTCGTAGCTACTATAACGTGAATATTAGATAAGTAGATTGAATCCACATTATAACAATTATGTAATTGTAGTTGTGATAATATAGATAAACTTTAAGGAGTGAGGAGAGATCATCAAGGGCACATAAGTTTGAAAAAATCAAAACTTTTGATTCGAATTGAATCACATGACATATAATATCACAAATTAAAGTTTGTTCAGAGATCTATAATTGATTACAAGATAAAGCCCGTACCTACACGATTTCAGGTGCAAAAATATCATTTAAAATCAAACTTAAATTAGCTCTAAATAATTTTAATCCTTAAAATTATTAAAAAAAATATTTTCATATATAATATTATCCACTTTAATTTCTTATAAAAAGGACACTTTAATACCTTATAAAATCAACCCATAAATACTCTCATATACTATTAACTTCTGACACATATTAAATTCACATTGTATAGCTACTTTTACAATTGTAGCAATTACAATTTGTAGCTATTACAATCATAAATATTAAATAAAGGACCACATTGTAGCAGTTATAAAACTGTAATTGTTACAACATGGGTAAGGTTTAAGGAGCGAAGAGAGATCATCAAGGACACATAAGTTTGAAAAGGTTATAACTTTTGATTCGAGTTGAATTACATTATGTATAATATCTCAAATTAAAGTTTGTTCAGATATCTACAATTGGTTACTGATATAGCCCTATAACTACACGATTTTCTAGTGCAAAATCATTTAATTTTTTTTTAAAAAAAATTATTTTCATATCACATGACTCTGATACTACTTATTCATATCGATTTCAATCAAAATATCTCTACAATAGTATAATATCGTATCAATGAAACTGTAGTTGTTATATAATTGTATGACAACTCAATTATAGTGGTTATAAAATTATAATGGTTATAATTTACTTGATCGATTTAATATTTAAGCGAAAAATATAGACATGATAATAATAAAAACATTATTGAATGATAATTGTATCAGATAAAATGTATTATTTTTTTGATAAAAAAAATTAAAATGGAATGTCCAAATTTATATTTTTCGAATTAATTTGTATATCACATCTATTTTTTAAATTTAAAATCAAATATTAATATTTTTTTTAAAACTCGACCGACTAAACATCTAGCATGGCCCAGTCCTCTCAGGCTTCACCGCCCACGATTTAAATCTGCCAGATCTGGCCATGCCGCCGTCCTTCACCAGCACCTGAATCAGCCAGCGTTTGCCATGGGCCGATTTTCCCCTCTCCTCGCCGCTTCCATGGCGGCGGCGGTGGTCGCCGCCGCCTCACTCCTCCCGGCGGCGCGCGCCCACAATATCACCAAGATCCTGGCGCAACACCCGGAGTTCTCCACCTTCAATCACTACCTGTCGGCCACCCACCTGGCCAGCGAGATCAACCGCCGCCTCACCATCACCTTGCTCGTCGTCGACAACACCGGCATGAAGGACCTTCTCGCCAAGCACCTCTCCCTCCCCACCCTCCGCAACGTCCTCTCCCTCCATATCCTCACCGACTACTACGGCGCCAAGAAGCTCCACCTGCTCACCGGCGGCTCTACCTCCTCCTCCTCCGTCTTCCAGTCGTCCGGCCACGCCGTCGGAACCTCCGGCTACATCAACATCACCGATCACTTGCGCGGCAAGGTCACCTTCGTCTCCGAGGACGCCGGCGGCGCCTCGCCCGCCACTTTCGTCAAGTCCGTCGAGGAGATCCCCTATAACATCTCCGTCCTCCAGATCAGCACCATCCTCACCTCGCCGGAAGCAGAGGCTCCTGTGGCGGCGCCGGGCCCTGTGAATCTCACCGATCTCATGGCCAACAAGGGCTGCAAGGACTTCGTCGATCTCCTCCTCGCCACCCCCGACGTCCTCAAGTCCTTCCAGTCCAACCTCGACACCGGCCTCACCGTTTTCTGCCCCGACGACGACGCCGTCTCCGCCTTCTCTCCCAAGTACAGGAATCTCACCGCCGCCGGCAAAACCAGCCTCCTCCTCTACCACGGAATGCCCGTCTACTACTCGCCGCAGCTCCTGAAGGCCAACGCCGACGGCCCCTTCTCCACCCTGGCCACCGACACCCACGACAAGAACTACAAGTACACGGTGCGGAGCGACGGCGACGCCATCACCATCAAGACCCACATCGTCACCGCCGCCATCACCGCCACCCTCATCGACCAGGACCCCGCCGCCGTATACGCCGTCGACAAGGTGCTGGAGCCGCGAGAGCTCTTCAAGGTCCCGGAAAAGGAGACCGCCGACGCGCCGGCACCGGCGCCGGCCGCCGCGCCAAAAAGGAAAAACAAGTGCTGCAGCCAAGCACAAGGCTACCGGGCACGGCGCCTCGCCGCCCGTCCCATCTGGCCCAGAAGAGGCGCCCGCCGACGACGTGACTGCGGCGGACAATGCCGCGCTCCGAGCAACCAGCGCCGCTTCCGCGGCCTGGACGTCGCTAGCCGCCGCCGCAGCCGCCGTGCTCCTTGCATGATTAAATCAATTAATCACTGTATTTTTCTTTTGTATTCTTCTTATTCATCTCCTTGTCTTCGCTCTCTTCGTAATAAACTTGCTCTGTTCTTGTTCATCGTGTTGCGTGATTTTGCATGGAATGAAATGGCAATGATTGCTCTGCAAATCGAGATCTGCACTGTGTTCAGTAAATTTTCCTTGGGATTTTTTCCATCTCTTTTTCTTTTTCTTTGATCTGCTTGGCAAAGTTTTGATTATATTTGGCTGTTTTCTACTTTATAGTCTTGCCGGATTGCAGCTAAAAAACAGAGTAAATTGTTGGATTGAGCGAAACAGAGAGACTGCCGTTTTATTCATTGCACATGGTGTGTTTGGGGAAGAACAGGCACCTTCATTTACTGATTTCCATCAGCTTTCATGCAAGAGAGAGATAAACTTGTTACTTTCATTGACTGATTAGTAACCAAGAGACAAAAAATTTTATTTACTAATTTACCAATTCTCAAGGGGAATCTTAATACGTAAAATTACTTCCGTGTGATCTATGGTCACGCGTTCGAGTCATAAAAATAACTTGTTACAACACATGATAAAAATTGTGTACAATAGATCTGTATTAACAAGAGCCGTGTACACCCGACTATTTTTTTTACTAATTTACTAGTTCTCATCACAATCTATGGAGCTCAATGAACTTGAGAGTTTGTCTTGAATCAAGTTGCAACACTAGAGCTCGATGGACTCTTGTTGTTTGGATTAGATTGTAGACTCGAGGAGTTGAAGTTTGGAAAATGTGAGAATGATCCGGCCTAAGATCAAGAGATGGATGATTCAGTAAAGTAACTACGATCAAATACTTTCAACCGACTAGATACAAGATTGGGTCAATCTTCCTTCAAATCTATCTCTAGTGGGTCAGGCTTCCTTCAAGTGAGACTTCCTTTAGGTAGGACTTCAATGAAGTCGGCCTTCTTCATGTTGTACTTCAAATGAGGTCAGCCTTCAATGTGGTCGAGCTTCAATGAAATCAACCTTCTTTAGGTTGGGTTTCAAATGAGGTTGGCCGTTAGGACGATTTCTCAAGAGATTAGTCTTTATCGGGATGACTTCTTAAGAGGTTGGTCTTTATTGGATGACTTCTCAAGAGGTAGGCTTTCAACTGCCAAGCACAATATAAATTTCGAACAGAGGTCTAGAAAGACTCAAGGAAGATGTTAGAAAGGCGACCAAGTCAAAGTTTGACAAGACCCCTTTGATACTCAAGTCAAACCTTGAAGAAAAGATAAAGAAAATAAAGAAAATGAATACTAAGGAGAGTAGAAAATCATCGCCCCCTTCGATGCCGCAATAGGTTATTTTTAAATAGAAAGTGAAAGAATGACCTTGGTTTTCTCAAAAGACATGCCTCTTTCTTTTTGGTTGAGAAAACACATCTCTTCTCGGGAGACACACTTCTTAATGATTAGCACTTTAATAATTATCGTGTCGAACTTTAATAATTATCGTGTCAGAGTTTCAAATTGAAGGCGGTTCCAACTTAGATGCGACTCAATGAGACTCAACTTGAGGTCTTTTATGAGAGCCGATTTGACTCCAAACTCGTTTGACTAGATCCAAGCTCAATTTGACCTAAGCCTGTCTTGACTGTCTTTCAATTCAATTTGACTTTTAACATGATTATGCCATGGATATTGACTTTCTTCAGCATATCAGATAACTACTATTGATTATATGCTATTTGTTGTACTATTGGATTTTTATCTTTGGGCATTACAATATCATTGTAACGATGTGGTGATTGCTGAGGTAATGGATGAGTTTTAGTTATTTGACAAAGTATTCAAAATAAACATATTTTTTTAATAAATAATATACATTTTTTAAAAATTTTTTAACATAATGATAAAATTACTACTACTTTAAAGTCACGAATTCAAATGGCACAAACAATCTCTTACAAAATAAAATTAAAATAAAATTACATACAATAAACTCAATCGTGATCCGATTTTTCTTCAAAATTACGTACATAAAAACTTTATACACCGAACTACCCTTTAATAAATGTAAAGTGATAATAGTAAAATCTAGACACACAAATTTAAAAAGCATTTTAAGAAGGAAAAAATAATTCACTATCTATTTGGTATGAGCTAGTAACACACTAAAAGCATTTTAAGAAGGAAAAGTAATTCACTATCACTATTCATCTGGTATGAAATAGGGATCACAAATGAGGCCTAAAATACAACCTCAACAAACTTCACAAGTATAAAACAAGAATAAGAATTTTTCAAGTTTATTAGCGGAAAGTATAGAACAGCACAAATCTTGACAATGATTCAGTAATATTTACAAGCAACCTTGTTGAAGAGCACTATACAAGCAACGACACTAGTGATAAGTAAAGACCAACAAGATCTTTATGAGTGCAAAGCATTTTAGTTCCAGGATCAGTAGAGCTTTATCCTAGTTGTAATATGAGCTTGGCACATGGGGCAACGCTCCAACTCTTTCCCACAGTCGTAGCAAGTCTGTAAAAAAAAAAAAAAGACAGTTACTTGTAGTTTAACTAATCGATCGATCGAATCGCTATTTCATACCTGATGACCACATCCAAAAGCAAGATCCTTTTGTTTCCAAAGACAAACTGGACAAGTCTGCAAACAAGTAACTTCTCGTCGTCATAATATCGTCTTGATAGGACGAAAATTAGCATTTTATACAAATCAACAAGCTCAAGCTGATATAAATCATGAGTAAATAGATGACTTTGTGGCTGAGGTGGTGGCATATTTGCGAGTGTTGGACAGGTAATGAAATTCTACGAATAGGTGAAACCTAGGTTAAACCGCAGGTTAGGCTATAGAGGTAATTGCTAAAATATTCACAAATATACAAGTTTATGAGATAAAAAGATACTACAGTTCTTAGATGAGATGCAATAGTAAATGACATGATTCGATAAGATGATATTTTGCTCTTTATTTGGGATCCTCATCGCGGCTAAGCATTTACTGAAAGCAAACACATCCAGAGAATTAAAGCCATTTGTACCAGTTTCTCCTCTATAAGTCTTTCAGATGAAATAGGCTGGGCACTTCTAGTGATTGCAGGTCCTTGCTCGAAGCTGCTGGCAGTTCTGGGGTATGCAGGTCCTTGCTCGAAGCTGCTTGATCTTGAATAACGGTTCCTGGATGGTGGGGGTAGAGAAACCCTGTCAGGTACCCCTCTTCGACGACTGAAAAAAACAGCGTGCAGATAGAATGAGCCACACTTTTCATATTGAATTAAGGAATTTGCATACATACCCCAAAAGTTGAAGGTCTATTGTCGCCTTATACTGTGAAGGGATCTCCATCAGTGCTGCAAGTGCAAATTCTGTCTCCTTTCGACTCACAGGAATGTTTCTAGATATTATCTCCGTAAAATTCACAAACTGCATAGGGAATTACAAAATAAAGGCAATAAAACATATATAAGTAGAAAGACAAAAAAAAATCTTTAGGTGTATCTTGCAACCTGGAAATTATCAAATGCCCGGGAAGGTATATTGTCATCAAATTCATGCATCATATCCCACGGACCATCACCAACTCCAACCAAAATTATTGACAATGGAAAATCACTAAAAGTAAAGAACAAACAGTCAGAATGGTTTGTCAAAAAATAAGGACAAGATGAAGCATTGTGAAATCTCAGTTGGCAAATACCTAGCTTTAACTATTGCATTTATGGTATCTCTCTCTTGTGGGCTTAATTGACCATATTGTGTGTCAACACTTCTTGTTACCTATGTAAAAATAAAACAAAATAAAAAAAGTTTTACTGAAACAATTTGAAACTTGGAATCAGACTCAACCAAATATGTGAACTAACTCATCACAGCCAACTTGAAAGAAAATATTAGGACAAACAGCATGAAATCAGGAAGTAGGCAAGAATATTGGATAGAGACAACACTATGCAGAATCATTAACTGACCTGTCCATCAGCGATAATGAGTAGAACATGGTACTGCCCACCAGAGTTGTCTACAATGCCTATGGCTGTTTCAATAATTGGTGCAAAGGATGTTGGCCCTGAATGAAAATTGAGCACGCAAGTCAGAACAAACAATACAGAACTGATATGAATTTCAAAGAGGAAGAGGCACAATACAGACCAGCTAAGCGGAGATTTGGCACCAGCTCCTTGTACCGTTCGAGTGCTTCTTCAAATCCTTCACAAGGTCGGTTATCTGGGTAAAAGCTGAATATTTCCTGATCATGGGTAGAAGCTGCATGATGAACAAGAACATATATAAGCTTACTAAAAATTTCGAGATACTACATAGTGTAGTATCTGATTTGCCTTCCAAGTTTTGACACAAAACTATAATGGTAAGCCATTCTACAAAATTTTAACAAATTTAGAATGAATTTTCAATTTTAACAAATTTATACATATATTATTAATTTTATAACAAGTGTAGCATATTATCAATTTAATAAATTATATATTTTAAAAAAAATGATCAATGTATATGACTTATTTGATTGTTAGGATGAGGGAATCATTTTTAATTAAATAGTTAATAATAATAATTTATAGTTAAAAATTTTATACAAAAATGTCATGTGATGTGTTATGAAAATATTAGTTAATGTGTTAAATTAATAACGCATTATATTTGATATAAAATTGAAGGTATATATGTATAAATTTGTTAAAATTGAAATTTCATGCTAAATTCATTAACATATTCAAAGTTTGCACTATATTTAGTAATTATTCAAATAGAATTATTCCTTTACAAAGAATTATACTAACCATCACCAAATCCAAAGCATGGAATAAGATTATCTTCATCAAAAGAAGAGAGTGTCCTTCCAATAATAGATATTGCTTGCTGGTAGGGGTTTGGACCACTCCCAATGTCATGCAGACACCGACGGTTGAAAGAAACTTTCCCTAACAACATTAGCCAGATAGTCAATATGAAATATTAATATAGTTAATAAGATACTTTTTCCTAAGAAAAAAGATGAGAATATGAAAAAAGGAAATCTACAAGCTTGAAACACGAGGGAAGTATTATACAGACTCACATTGTTACTTCATCAGCACATGCTTTCTTAAATTTTATAATATATATAAAGAGGCAAAAAATTTGGCCTTTCTAAAATGAGTAGCACCACTCATGAATATCATTAAAATAAGGTTTTGATATGGCAATGCAAGAAGGCCCCCTAAATCTTTATGGATCAGCATAATCAAGTAGCAGCTATATTCAAGTAGGACATTTTGGAATTTTGTAATCTTAAGTGGACTACATTCTACAGTCAACATTCTCCAAATATCTCAGTGAAATTTAAATTGATGAATGTAACCTTCTAAATTATGTTGGAACTTTTCATCTACTGACATGCCATGCAGCAGTAGGAAATTAATGAAAAAATATAAAAAAGAAAGGGGTTGTAAGTCTGCACCTGTCCACTCATTGCTCTTTGTAAAATCAATACCCACAATCAGATTAGAAGATTCAAGACCTGCTTCTGCAAGTGCATCAGTAACCTAGAAAAACATTCACTGTAAGATTATTTGGAAAAAATAACATGGACCACATTGGATAAAGTAGCTAAAATAGTGGCATGGCACGACCAACTAAAGTTACTAATGTCAGAATTCAGAAAACTACATAAATTTTCCATACTGCTCTTTACATCAGAATATATTGTTTATCAGGAAAGTAACATGTATATAAATAACAATTTCATAAAAGTGTGATCCAGTAGGGTTCAAATAAGTGACTACTACTAGTAAAAAACTAAAGAGGATAACGAGCAGTATGATGTGTGACTCAAATTTGGTGGGCTTGTAGAGAGATACAGTTAAGATGTATTTGCCCTTTCTAGAGAGAGTTATGTAGGGTATTTTATAGTCATCACGAAGTGGCTATTCTTGTATGTCCTTGAGGAATTGTACCTCATCAACACAAAGAAATCTTCCTCCTTGTATGTGTTTTCCCCCTGTTTTTGGGTTTTCCACATAAGCATTAATGTATGTGTCTTCTCATTTTTGTGTGTTGATGGCCTAGTTGCAGGTGCTACAACCAATTGGCATCAAAGCAATAACATTGTTGAAGTAAAATCTTTTGTTCCTCAACCTCAACATTACATTTGCCTTATGGTAGGTAGATGTGAGCAATTATCACACATGGATTTTGAAGCCATTCTAGTTCTCAGAAAAGTGACCGACTCACAGGAGCAGACCCATTGAGCTGTGTGCTCGAGGCCATGCCTACGCCCGGCAACCTACAGGCAGCAGTTGCCTCGAATAGCCCAGTGATGCAGAGTGGATCTGGTCAATGCATCCAAGCGACTCTAGGCAGGGGTTTAGGAAAAGAGATTGAGGCAATCAGGGTCTATGTTTTAGCAGATCTCATCTGTAGAAGGTCTTTAAACACTAGATCAAACCCCACCTTGATAGCACTATTAGGATCACCACAATGAAAGAAGTACACTAGCACATTGTGGAAGCTAATAATTTTAAATTTTGACATGTGTGCATTCCTGTGAAAATGAAAACATGTACGAAGTTTAGATTATTACACGTTTGTGGAAAATATAATAGAAATCACTACCTCTACTTTGTTCACGTAACTCGATTCCTCATGCAGCTAGAAGGTGCTAGCGTCCTTAGATCATGAGGGGGGAGGAAGAAGTGCCAACCAAGGTGGACCACCACTCAGGATAGGCAGGGAGAGAGGGTGCGATAGAGAGAGCTTAGATGTAGATCTAGATTAAAATGAGGATTATCATTTTCTTGCTTCTACAGCCCATTAAGTCCATAAGCTCTCATCCACAACCCAGGGCATCTAGCAACATTAATGAAATATTGTTTATCTATATTGATGCGGTGAGTAGTCGACACCACCCACGTGACTAGGTCAAAGTCAAAAGTCAAGATGAGCTACGAATCAAAGGCAAAATTAGACCATACTCGGTCTAGATGGAGACCCAAGTCATATCAAGTCAAGATCAAGTACTAATCGGTTCACTCGGGAGTATTCTTCCGACTCCTCGACACCCGACCGACTCCCCAACCCTGACCGCTCCAAATCCCTCCGATGCTCGACTCAGTTTCAAGTGCCCCCGTACTTTCGTTGCACGTAGTTAAGTGTGGATGACCTGGCTAGCGAAGGATGCGGAGAACGTGGGACATACGTGGCGGACGTGACATCCTTTCAACCCGAATGTGGGTGGTTGGAGACATGGAGAGAGGAACGTGGGAGTTGTGGGGGTCGTGTCTTTCTCCTACCAAGTAATATAAAGGATAGCCCACTCCTGCAGGCGTAGGTATGCACACACAAATCCAGCCACTTCAATACTTCTTTTTCTCTTCTTGATTGTTCCAATCACTGGGGTCTGACTTAAGTGTCGGAGTAGCTGCGCAAAGTCCACCTTGGCCTCCATTCTAATTCTCTTTGATTGCCACAAAGATCCCTCGGTTTCCAATTCCGTGAGGCTCACATTGAAGACCTCCGATCCATCACCAGCCTCCTCATTGGTGGTTTCCTCATCCTTGATCTCGAACCGGATCATATATATTTTCCTAATTCATTATGATATAATCCTATCCATATATTTTCCATTCATGTCATCTAATATTATCTAACCATGACAACAACTTGTACCCCATTAAATCTCTACTACCCAAACCATTTAAATACCCCCTATGAATAATGGGTATCCAACTTAAATAATAAAAGACTACAATTTTAAGCAAATACAAATAGACTCAAATTTGGTTACTTGAACACTACTCAAATGAGTTTAAGTACCAGTGGATACCCATAGTAACCTAATTATTGGGTGCCCGTTTCCCTCCCTACCATTATCAACATTTTATCAACTTTATTAAAGAGGACTCATGTAACCACCTCTATACGGCATTCTCTCCATTTGACATGTGGCATTTCTAGTGGAAAGATTTCAAATGCTGAAGCCTAAAGGCCATTGGGTTCTACAACTTCTGAAAAATAAATATTTGAACATGGGAAGAACACCACATGGTTGTGGCTTCTATAAATTAACAAATAATTAAAAAAAGGAAGCCAAACACTTCTTCTTGAATAAAAATAAACAAATAAATTACTTAATGTATACATAAATAGAATTATGGTTTTCATTAGATAAAAAATCAAAATGATTACAAGATATTAATTACTCAGCTGAAATTGAAAAAATAGATTAAATTTAAACTTTATGTAAACTTGTTCCAATATTGTTTGAATCTAAATACATCCATTTTCTTCATTCTTTGACACATTATTATACCAAAGGGTTAAAGTTCTTGGATAAAAGGATTGTCAAGTGTGTTCCATAACTGTTTAGAGTGAACATTCTTCAACTGACACATGATGAATTATGTGGATGACACATGGTAATTTTCTGTAATCTAAAAGGAAGAAAATCAAAACAAATAATCTATCTGTAAGATTCTATACTGGTCACTTTTGTAAGAAAAAAAAGTAAACTAAAAAGAAACAACCTGTGGCTTCACATTTTCTTTCATTTGGTTTTTTTTAAAACAAATATAGAAAAAGAGAAACCTGTGGATTCATGCTATTTCATTGTATTGAGCTTTTTTATATAATTTTATGTTTAATTGATAATTTAATTAATTTCTGATAGGTATGTATTAAAAATTTTAAATTCCATGTTACAATTTCACAAGGAACAAGATTTAAATTATAGCTTAAACAATATAAAATATATAATTTACTTTAATTAATTTAAATATTTTTAATTTATTCGTGCATGGCATGGATACTGACACTAGTTAGTCAAGAACTATGAATTCAAGCAACATGACAATGCTAAAACTGCATGTATGAGTGTATGACATAATGATCAATAGTGGGAGATAACAATTATTTTTAGTAAGTTGCAGTCCTCCAGGAAACAAGTAGCTTTTCAACTTCCAATGAGAATACATCTACTACCTTGTAGATGTAGCACATTCATAAAGCCGAATAGAAAAAAGTTATCTAAAAACAACCATATCATCAATATACTCTGAAATTGAGAATTGGATGACAGGAAAACGTTAGCAAATTCTGTTTTGAGTAAAATATACCTGACTGAGTGTCTGATAATCGTCATTGATTCTTGAATACCTTTTTTGCACCCTGTTTGTTGCTTCAGGCTGCGCATAGCTTGTAGTAGTTGAGTACCTTGCTTCAGGCTGCGCATAGCTTGTAGTAGTGGAGTACCTTGGCGAATAACCTGAAGTGTACCCAGGATCATTTGGGTAGCGATAAGAACTGCGATGTTTAGATTCTCCCCCTCCCATTCTCAGAGTTCCAATACACTGCAACTCTCTGACAGCTAGGTCTTCCTCCGTAAATGAAATTCTAAGCTGATCAAAAAGGCATAATTCATTAGATTAGAAGAATCCATATAGATGACCCTACCTAGTGGGATAAAGTTTGGTTGTGTTGTTGTTGTATTTAAGCGTAATAGATTATTTTTCCCAAAAAAATAGTAAGTTTGATTCCATTGAAACCAATTGATAAACTAACTTTTGTCCAGGACAAGCTTCTCGCATGAAAGGCTCAAAAGCCTCGATCCCAATTCACACATGAAAGTGAAAAGGTAAAGCAACCAGCTCATGTCAATATCTAGTCAAAAAAATCTACTAGTTCAGCAAAGCATTCAAATTTTCAAGTATAGAGTCTCTCCAACAAACAACAAACAAACAAATATTTACTTCCTACCAAAAAATTATGCAGACAACTAAAGCTCTCAAAAATTGAATAGTACCCCAAATTCATATGACAAAGAGGCAATAAGTTGAGAGAAAAAGTCAACCCCATCTAGCAACCAAAAAATTGTAATCGGGACTGAAAGGAATTGTGCCTGTGTCTTAGGTCAATGGGACAATCCAGACAAAGAGAAACATAGCATGACCTAAGACCATTACTAAGCAAGGAACAAAAATTTCATCTGGGGGCAAAGTATTATCTTCAATATAGACCTCCAGAAACTCAAAATTCACAACTCCTGAAGCAGTAAACAAAAGCGAAGAAGGCGCATTCACGAACAAATGGTACTCACAACCCCATTCCCAGCAAGAATCAAACTTTAAGAGAAGTCCATCCCGACTCAAGGCCTTTAAGACAGAAAACATCATCAATTCATCAAATCAACTCCAAGAAAACCCCAATCCAGCTCAATCCAACGTTTGAAACTCACAAAAACAAAATCAACAACTAAAGCCAGCCGCAAAACGCAGTTTTTGCCACTGCGCGAGTGCTGAAGAACGCTTACCAACAACAAACGAGCGCAATTCCTTCTCCGCCAAGGCTTGCGCGCGATCGGAACTCACGGCCGTGGAACCGTGGAGGATAAATCAAAGAGCTCCTCCCGACAGCACTCGAGACGTAACTATATATTTTCGACCCTGAAAATGTACCCGAACGTGGAAATGGAATAAACAATCGAACAGTTATCCACTAAAGCCGAGACTTTGGTAAGTCAATGGGTTTATTTTATTGGGGTGAGTGGATCAAATCTTTGGAGGGTCAAGTCCATTCAAAGCGAGTTTTTTTTCTCTCTCTTTTTATCGGTTTCGGGCGACACGCGGCAGATGATATGTCGTTTCGGATGGATCACTGCGTTTAGGTTTGCTTATTTAAAATTTTTATATTTTAAATTTATTTATTTATTTATTAATTTTTTTATAAATATTATTTATTAATATTAACGATTATAAATTTATTTATTCAAATTTATTTAATTTAATTTAATTTTATTTAATTTTTTTGATTAATATTATTTAATATGTATTAAAATAAATATAAATATAATTTTTAATAAATTAAAAATCAAATTTATTTATAAACATTCAATTTATTTATCATCTTAATTGATCTTAATTTTTTCAGGCCGATTGTTGTGATATATATATACAGGCAAAAAATATCTATTTATAAAATATTATAATTTTCTATTCAAAATACTTTTTGATTGATGAAAATTACTGTAAGATTATTTGGATCTAATTTTAGTCAAAACAATATTACTCTGAATTTACTTTGTTCTAAAATGATATTATTTTATATAAAATTTTAAAATGATGTTTTTATATAAAGCAAATTAAGAGGTATTAAGCTACATAATTGGATAAGTCCTCTCCTTGTAGAGCAAATTAACTATAAAAGTGGTTTAGTAAAGTCGTGTAGTATAATGAATACTCTAAAGATTGACACATGTGATGATATTGTCAAAACAAAAGAAGCAATTTCAAATTTGTAGAACTATGGATCAAAAACTTTAAGGTCTTCAATTCGAACTTGAAGTTCTACAAACTTGAAGTTTTCATTTCTGGGTCGTAGGAATCCATGATAGTTTAAATTTGAGATCTCAAAGTTTTAGATTTATAATTCAGGTATCTAAGACTTAGGCTCAGTTAATCCTTGAGATGATGATCTTTCCACTTGTTCATTGAGTAAATCTAAAAGTACTGAAAATTCTGTCTAACAATCAATGTTCTAAAATTTTTATTATATTAGAGGAAAAAACAATTGATACTTAAGTATTCTTTTTTTTTATGAAGAATAAATATATCATCAAGGAAAATGCATAAGCATGCAAAAGCACCAATGACTTTTGCTTATGTCTTGTTTGACGGAATGTCAAATTTGAGTAAACACCAAAGGTAAACTATACATGCGTCTACATGAATATCATCACAGCTATCACTATGTCACTCACTCTGTCACGTGTGCCATTGTCGTCTATTATCATCCTCCGGCACAAGGTCGCCAACTTTGCCCATCGCCATACTTCAACAATATCTCTGAGAGACTTAGAGATACTTAGGCTGCGTTTGGTTTGCATTTTCCAGGTCTATTTTCATTTTCGTTTTCTTAATTTTTAGAAATAAGTGTTTGGTTTGTATTTTCATTTTCATTTTCTGGAAAATGAAAATTTGTTTCCTAAGGAAATAGAAATCGTTTTCCATCAAATTAGAGAATGGGAAAAGGCGGTAGAAAATAGAAAATGCGGTATTTTTTCGCTAAAATCGCGACCGGAACCCAAAATCGCGAGCTTCCCCATCGCGGACTTTCTCCCGCCGCTGCGCTCCTGCTCCCAAAATCTGCGTGCTCTCCTCTTCCTCTTCCTCCTCCCCTGCGCTCCTCCTCCGGCGCGGCTTCTCCTCTTCCTCTCGCTGCTGTGCGCTCCTCCTCCGGCGCGGCTCCTCCTCTGCTTCTCCTCTCCTCTTCCTCCTCTCCCCTGCTGTGCGCTCCTCCTCCGGCGCGGCTCCTCCTCTTCCTCTCCCGCCGCACGCTCCTGCCGCGTGCTCCTCCTCTCCTCTTCCTCCTCCCCACCGTGTACTCCTCCCCTCTCCTCTTCCTCCTCCGACGCGGCATCTGCCGATCCTGCCCTCGAGGAGCTACTCCGTGCACTCCTAGCCGCCTGCGATAGAAAAAATTTTCGGTGAGTGAACAATCGAAGAAAACCCTAGTTTACTTTCCAGTTTCTTTGATTAATGCTCATTGACTCCTATATGTGATACATGGTTGGGTTTACAACCTGTTTACTTTCTAGTTTCCAGTTTCTTTGATTAATGCAATAGAAGACTGAAGCCAAGGTTATGAATAACCAAATAAGAAAAAGTATGTGATACATAGTTGAGTTTACAGCCAAAGAAATCCTTTGCATTTACCTCATCATCCCATGATTAATATTTTGATTTACTTTCCAGTTTCTTTGATTAATGCTTGTGGCCTGGTTTTACACCTATGGGTTGAAATCCAAGTCAAACAGCTCAGATGGGACACATACGTGATCAAATTGCAAATCATATGTGGAATGATTTTGTAGAGCATCATCCGTAATTAGCATCATCCATTATGATTGGTTGTTTTTGTTTTTGAGTTTTGTTTTGAAGTTGAATTTTGTAGGCTTTGGGACAATGTTGAACAATGTGTTGCTTGTTTATAAGATATCACTGATGTTTTTTATAAGCAGTTATCCATATATGTATTTTAAAACTTGGCATCGTATAATATGGAACCATTCTTTTGTACTTTTTTCCATGATAGAGGTTTATAGCTAGTGTCCTATTTTTTTGCTTCAATATGCTCTTGTGGACTTAGCTGTTATTCTGTTAGAGTGATATTTAAGCATGAAAAGTCAGATAATTTTCCCGCGATGATGTATTCTTATATGCATGCCAACCTTTTCCAAATGTGATTACTTTTGCTTGATGAAAATTGTAGGCTCTGCGAGAAGAATTAACTAAAAAAGTGGTTGATTTGTCGATGGAAAATGAGAATATGAAATTGGTAAGCAACATCATTATCATCTCATAATTAATGCTCACTCATTATATAAATTTTTGAATTATCATTGATCGTAGGAAAAAGATTTGGCTATGAAAGAGTACCTTTCCCTTAAAGATGCAAATGAAACATATCCTTTTTTCTTTAGAGTTAATTTACTTTATGCTAATTAATTTGCATTTGAGATGAAACATATCTTTTTTTCTTCTTCCATAGATTGCCAGGGCTATGAGGTTTGAGGATGAGAAAAATCCTGATGTGGCAGCATCTAAGTCAGAATCTTCGACGCCATTTATCACCTATGAGAAACCACCTGCCTTATCGGTCATGTATCCTCCTCGGCCTTTCATCCCTCAAGACACAACTGCTTTTGAACAAGGTGGTTCTAGCTACATAAGTGGATCAATGCCAACCCATTACATGCCTCGTTCTTGGTATGACCCCTTTCCTCATGAAGTTTCCGGATCAACAATGTATTCTGAATCAACCCAAAACAAAGATGTGGAACAAATTGGCAGCAAGCTTGAATTAAAGCAACCTGGCCATTAGTTTTAAGGTATACAGTTGGTGCTAGGTTTACTAGCTAGTAGGGATATATATCATTAGGATATTGGTTCGTGTTTATCAGTCTTGTTAAATGGAACTATGCTTTCCATATTTATGTATTCACTTAAATGTTTTAAATTTTGATAGGAAATATGGTTGTTGTTAGCCTCCTTTACGTTCTTCTATATGTATTGATAAACATCGTGTGTAACAGCCATCTTTTTATTTTGCTGCGAAGAAATATACATATAAGTTTCAGTGTAGATTATATAGTATACTATGTATTGCCATATTTTTTTTCTTTATTATGTTGAATCACTGACCAAGAAATAGACGATGATTGTATTTCTGTCCTGTGTTATGTTGAATCACTGTGTAACTCTTGTTTGCCAAAATGACTTCGAAGAGAACTTTTTTCCATGCTTCTTTAAACGATTGTGTAAAGTCGGTTAGTTGTTGAGTGGGGACTATTGCTTCTTTAAAATGATTTTTAAAACATTATTAATATTTTTTTTATCATCCCTTTCTTGTATGATTTTTTTTCTTTTACATGAATAAAATAGAAAAAAATTTATTTTATTTATAATTTTCCATATTAACAAACCAAACGCATTTTCCAGTTTTCTTTTCCAGAAAATAGAAAACAACATATCATACCAAACGCATTTTCTGTTTTCTAAAAACTGGATCAGAAAATAGAAAACTAGAAATAGAAAATGGAAAACAGAAAATAGAAAATATTTTCCAAACCAAACGCACTCTTAAATTTTCTATTGCACATCTAACTATTGCACCATGTCTGAGAGACTTTAGACTCATTGTTATACAAAGCTGAAAATACCCACTTGATGGGCGAATTAAAAGAAAAAATCATATTTCTTTGTTTGGATTAGTATTTTTTTTTTAAAAAAAAAGATTTATTGAATTAGCTTGTCAAAGAGTAATATCGATTGATTACGTTACTATGATAACACGTGGCAGGTTCTGCAAAGTCCGGGTGTCAAATAGTAATATCTAAACTGTTTTTTAATTTCAGGAAAAAGAAAGGGCCTTTGGAGTGAATCAAATGAACTTATTTGATTGAGATGGAAATCAATTATTTAATTAATTACGTAGTGTTCCGGGTATAATCCAAGGGGCCCGTGGTTAGACTCGAATCCAAGTCTGGTCCCAACACTCGTGTCCAGCCCGTCGTGTCTTCCAGTTTGATTAATCGAGTCACACGCGAATGAAGCATATCCATTCGGCGGGAGCCTCGCCGAATCCTTCCATTCAGCAGGAGCTTTGTCGAATCCTTCCATTCGGCAGAAGCCTCGCCGAATCCTTCCATTCGGCAGGAGCTTTGTCGAATCCTTCCATTCGGCAGAAGCCTCGCCGAATCCTTCCATTCGGTGGGAGTCTCGCCGAATCCTTCCATTCGGCAGGAGCTTTGTCGAATCCTTCCATTCGGCAGAAGCCTCGCCGAATCCTTCCATTCGGCAGAAGCCTCGCCGAATCCTTCCGTTCGGCAAGAGCTTTGTCGAATCCTTCCATTCGGCCGTGCACCCGTCGAATCGTCGAATCACCTGACTGAGCTCCTGCTCGCCTATGCCAGCCCCTGGCTTGACTACACTCCTCACAGTGTCCTGGCCCACCTCATCATGATATCTGACAAATTCACGCCCCCAATATTTAATGCTATCTCTCTGCGACTTGCCCCGCTGCATTTTCGGATGGTGACAACATAACACTTTACCGACTATGGGACAAGGAACTCGATTATTCCTGCCACTTCATTAATCATGATGGGACCTTCCTTAAATGATGACGTGACAGGTATGCACGCTCATCTCCTCTTAAAAAGACCACTCCCAACGGCAGGTAGCTCTCTCTCGAACTCTCATTTTTTCCTCAGCTGCTCTCTCTTTTCCACTGTTCATCATCTTCTTCCTCCGGCCTTGACTTGATCGTCGGAGTGGTTGCACCAGGGCTCTCCCCCTGGCCTTCCTACTGACGGTCCCTGTGGTTGCAGGCTGTCCCTGAAGCTGTTGCTGGTCATCCTTTGCTTCGGCGAGGTCTCAGGCGACTGCGGAACTGTCATCGCCCCCGTCCTCACCTACTGTTCAAGGCCAGCCATCAAGGAGGTCCGGTGACGTGTTCCGAAGCCGTTCTTAACTGGAACACGTGGAATATATAATGAATGATAGGGATTACTGGAGTATATTATAGCATTGAGTTTAAAAAATTTATAATATTGTTATGTCAGTCATAATTTATTTATACTTTTTAATTTATTTTGATATTTAATAAAAATTTTCTATATAATCAATTCAGTCATCTAAATATTTGAATTAAAAAAATGGATACGGATAGTAAATTCTTAATGTAACTTTAGATACCCTATTAAGCTCATATTCACATAACCTTTTCGATAATACATATTCATTTAGGCAATTTACCAAAATATTAAAAGACGTTCATTTTTATGGCAATTTACCCAAATACGTAGGTAGTATGCATTTTACCCAAATCGCTTAGGTAGTTTTGGGATTGTATAAATCGCGTGGCCTCCTATGGGTTCATTTCCCATTTTACCTTTCCCAAAAATCTCGTGCGTGGTCACGTGATCGTCCGAAATAGAGATGGTTTAAACGATAGTCTCCGATAGGGGTGTAATCGAACCGAGCCGAGCTGAACAGTAAGAGGCTCGAGCTCGAGTTCAGTTCGTTTTTCATAAGCTCGAGTTCAACTTGAGTTCGATTTGAGCTTTAATTTTTAAGCTCGAGTTCGGCTCGTAATGAAATTAAATAGTTCGCGAACGGCTCGAGCTCGGTTCGAAAAAGGCTCGTTTTAAAGTTAAATGAGTTTAGTTCGAGCTCGATTCGAAAATAACTCGTTTAATAGTTAAATGAGCTTAGTTCGAGCTGGACTCATTAATATATAATATTTTTGATTATATATATATATATATATATATATATATATATATATATATATATATATATATATATATTCGTGAATCTCTTAACAAACACGTTCGTGAGCCTTTAAACGAATATGTTCGCGAGCTCACGAATCAATACTGTTAAGCTCGAGCTCAGCTCGATAATATTTTCAAGCTCAAAATCAAGCTCGAGCTCGGCTCGTTAACTTAATCGAACGAACTCAAACAAACTTTTTTTCGAACCGAGATTCGAATAGCTCGTGAGCAGCTTAGCTCGTTTACACCCCTAGTATCCGAGGCATCTCACCAAACCACTCACATATTTTCTCGTAAAAAAATCCTGACACTCCCGCTTCATCAAAAACCCTAGTTCTCACCGATGAAATTGACCTAAATTCCTACTTATACTTCACCGACCCTCCTCCATTTAGTGTTCACTGACGCTTTCATGAGCCTCGCTTACGCCTCATCGGCGAAATCGAGAACGGTAACTCTCAACGCTTCATCGGCGATTGCATGATCTCCCTCTTGTACAAGATTTCCATCCCTGCAGCATGTTTGTTTCCCGAAAGAATCAGGTCCAATTGAGGGTTGACTCCAAGGCATCATTAATATTCGAAATGTTGAAAAATCCATCATCTTCTTAGGTGAAATTATTTTGATTATATGTTTTCAAAAATTTTAAGCAAAATATGTATATTTAGTTTAACTTAGTTTCATAAAAAGTTATGTAATTGAATTGGCTTAAGCAGTATCACATAGGTAGATTATCGAGCCTAGTTTTAAAAATATATATATTATTTTAGTATCGTCATCAACTAGAAATAATATTTACAAATAGTTTGATCTGTAGATCAATTACTAGGACTATTAATTGTATTTAAGTTTGTTAATTATATTTGGATGAATTGGCTAAAAAATATAATTTATTTTGACTTTTATATCATACTTTTTACCATTAAAAAATTGTCTAATACAGTATGATACTGGCCTTATAAATAATTTAACTTAGTTTGATGAAAATCATGTGATTTAATTGATTATTCATAAAGCTCGAATGTTTTATTTGTATATTATAGGAAATGCAAACATGTACATCAATAGCTAAAAAAATTATAAATATATATTTTTGGGCGTGGGGGAGTCCCATGAATTCATTTGTGTTGTAGGATATTGAACATATGCGTCTTACAATTTGTAATGAGCTCCTGACCTCATCATTTGTGCCGGGAACAAGTTAAAAAAATATCTAGGTTCGATAGAGTGCATCATCCTTATATGTGATGACGTTGGTATACTAAGGAGACCAAGACGAGCACATATGACTTTGTTTGGGATCATTCAGAAATATGTAGATATATCAGCCACTTGTGTGACGAAATCGGCTAACAGATCTAGGGCTGAGTAAAAATCATGAACACATTTTTTTTTCGGACTTGGAGGAGTCCCATGAACTCATTTGTATTGTCGGATATTGAGAAAAAAATTATAAAAAAAGGCAAAAGTAAAAAATATGGCAATGTTGAGTTTGTGTTATAGCAGTTATGGTTCAGTAACTGCTACAACATGATTTTTGAATAAGTCAAGTTCACATTGTAGCAGCTATGATTTTGTAGTTGCTACAATATCAAGTCTTTGTTATAACAGCTATGATTCAGTACAATTACCTTATGCTCTTGATCCACTATTCAATTGGCCCATCGGGGAAAAAAATCTAATACACTTTGTCACTGGCAAAAAATTCAAACATTTTGAACCCTCCTCTGATCAACTCCCTCATTCGTCCTTCACTGTCTTCGCGCGATCAACTCCATTGCACCGCCTTCTGGATGCCTCCTAAGCTTCCTCTCTAAGGTATATATTTCGGTATTTCTAGTTTAGGGTTTAATTGGACTTGTCTCGTCATATATATTTAGGGTTTAGGAGCGTAAGTTAAGTTATTTTTTTGATTGGTCAACGTCTTCCTCCTCTATTGTAGACATCCAACATTATATTTTTTGAAGGTGTGATGGCGTCGTAGCAGTTATAAAATCGTAGCTGCTATAACGTTCTAAATTACTATCTAATCACGTTGTAGCATCTACGAAATCATAACTGCTACAACGTTCTGGTATAATCACGTTGTAGCAATTACGAATTCGTATCAACTACAATATTTTAGTATAGAGATAAAGAAAGAGGTGAAACCATGAAGCACAATCAAAGAATTGCATCCTTACTCCTGAGCTATAATACAATGGTAAACAATCCTCGTACATTCAGGGGTCGAAATCCAAAGAATATAAGAAATTCACCTCTCGCATTTGAATCACTGGGATCGCTGGGCATTGTAGGGACTATCGTTTATGCTTTTAAATTTATTCGGATAGTCAATGAAAAACTTTTATAAGATCGGATCGATCACCTCTAAGATTAATCAGATTTAATCTTATAAAATTTTTTTGCATCCTTAATTTAAAATTTGAAATTAGAGGTACTCAAGGGAAAATTATAAATTAAATGTGTATTAACCAGACATCTAAAATGTGACTAGAAGGACGTTGGTGCCGCTCGCTGGGTTCGAATCTCGAAACCCCTCGATTGACGACGGAGAGGCCAGCAATCTCGGGGCAGGGCGGCGCGGATGGGGCGCCAGTAGAATCGCTGTCGGCATACGCTCGATTTCTACCTTCTTTACCACATTGTTTTGTCTTGGCAATCGAGATTTTGAGTGAGCGATTGGTTCCATTTTAGAGGTAACCGTCGGAGATCCGATTATATATATATTATTATTTTTTTATTTTTGGGGGATTGGATTGGATTTTGAAGAAGAAGAGGTGGATAAGGGAGATCGAGATTTGGATTTTCTATTTTTTTTTTTTTTTTGGATTTGGTTGAGATTTTAAGATTTGGATCGAGGAAGCAAGGATGACTTCCGCGAAGTCGTCTCGATCCAGGGCCTCTGCCCCGTCCGGGCCGACGGGGCCAGCGGCACTACAGGCAAATGGGGGTGGATCCGGGCAGGATCCCGCAGTCCAGCTCGCCGATAAGTTGAAGATCTTCAAGACTGAGAATTTCGAGCCCGATGCCTACGTGCAGTCCAAATGCCCGATGATCAACGAAAAGGTCACCTCTTTTGTTTGTTAGAATTCCTTTCTATGATAGTTTCATGACAAGCATGTTCTTTTTTCTTTCTTTCTTTATATGTCTATGAACTGTGTGTGTAAAATGGAGTTTCCTTCTTTCCTCTAGCCCTGATTTGATCGACATTGTTGGTCTATAAGATGATACGGTTTTTAATTTGAGTTTTCCTTAATGCTGTTATGTTGTTTGTGGTAGATGATAACGAAACATTTGCATTATATTTTCTTGGAACTTATTGTTCACCAATCATTCTGCATTGAAAACTTTTTTTCAATCGATTACTTAGTTTAAGGATAAAAAGATTACTCTGCAGGGAAAATGTTTAGTTAATTGTTCATGATTGTATGTGAATTTTGACATGAAATTCTCTCCATTATTTGTTATTTGTTATGACACTTAAAAGTATATCAAAATAAGTTTTGAAGATACACATGTATGAAGCATTGGAGGTGTCACATGATCTCATACAATGAGACAATGCTTAAGGCCCTATTTCATAAAATTGAAAAAATAAGGGATGAATAAGTAGGCGTGAAAAAGAGCGGAAAGTTTCCCTTTTCCTTGTTTCCTTAGGAGTGGAAAATTCAAGGGAAAATTTTTCTTGCTGCCAAAACAGATAGAATTTTTTTTTTTCACACTCATGACCCTTGTAATCAAAAGTCATCAGCCCACTCATGACGTGACCCTCACAATCCGAAATTACTCCTACAAAACCCTACCCTCTTGAGGTCATTCATGGATTTATTGGCTCTGAAATTTTACCCTCCTGATGCTAGCATCTGCTAGTCACGTCAAGCAAAGAATAAGTTTTGCATGAGGAGAATTGGTGTTGGGGTTGTTGATTGAAAGAAGGTCTAAGTCTCATGTAAGAGCCTAAAGTGGAGGAAAAGGGGAACCAAATGAGGAAGGGGGAGGGGATGCAAAATAAAGAAGTGGAAAAATGAGGGCAGCCAAGATAAGGCTAATAAAAAATCTTAGGGTAGTGAAGGTATAACAACAACAATCAAGTCTTATCCTACTAGTTGGGCCAGCTATATGGATCCTTCTACGCTATTGGTCTTTGTTCGTTCCTATATCATCATCTATATTTAAATAAATTTTATCTTGTTTTAACATCGCTAACTAAGTCTTTTTTATCTTCCTTTTCCTCTTTTTATTTGCATATTTGATATAGTTTCACATTGTCTAACTAGAGCATTTATTGATCATCTAAGTATATGTTCGTACCATCTTGAACGTGTCTTCTAGAGTTTTTCCTTAATAGGTGCAATTCTGACTTTCGTTCTAATATTTTCATTTCTTATCTTGTCCATCCTCGTATGTCCATACATCCACCTTAACATCCTCATTTTTGTAACTCTTATCTTTTGCTCGTGTGCTCAAGTCATAGTCCAACATTTAGCTTCGTATAATATAGCAGGCTTAACAGTCATTTTGTAAAACTTCCCTTTAAGTTTAGAGGTACTTTACGATCACAAAGAACATTTGATGTTTTCCTCCATTACAACCATTCTATTTGTATTTTATGTAAGACATTTTTTTTAATTCTTCCATTCTTTTGCAAATCTTAAATACTTAAAGCTCGCAGTTATAGACAACTCATCATCTTAACAGTTGTCTTATTATGTCTAATATCACTAAACTTAAATTTTATATATTTTATCTTTATTAAATCTAAAATCTTTCACTTTTAGTGTTTCTCGCTAAGATTTGAATTTAACATTTACTCTTTCACGTGTCTCATCTATCAAATCAATATCATTTGCAAACAATATGCACTATATGATAACCTGTTTTGGATGTGCCCAATGAGTTCATTCATGATTAGTGTAAAAAGATAAAGATTTAGAACTGACTCTCAATGTAATCTTATTTTTATAGGAAACACTTCATTTAATCAGCTTGGAATCTTCACTCTTGTCATTATATCCTCGTATATATCCTTAATTATTTTAATATATACTACGCTAACACTTTTCTTTTATAGAATTCTCCACATAATTTTTCTCGAGACTTTATCATAAGCTTTTTGTAGGTTAACAAATACCATGTGTAAGTCTTGTTTATGTTTTGACAAGAAGATGTATATCTTCTATTGTCGACCTACCAGACATGAAGTTAAATTGATTTTCAGTCACCGTGGTATTTTTTCTTAATTTTTTTCGATTACTCTTTACCAAAGTTTCATTGTATGATTCATTAACTTAATACCCCTATAATTCACATAATTTTCTCTTTTGTTTTAATATAAGGGGACTAGAATACTTACTCTTCACTAATCATACATTTTTTTCGTTTTTAATATCAGGTTAAATAATTTGGTAAACCTTTCAATGCCTTGTTTCTTTAGACACTTTCATACCTTTATCGGAATATCATTTGATCCAACTACTTTTCTATTTTGCATCCCATTCAAAGCATGTTCTACTTCTGAAGTTTGAATTCTACGATGAATGTTTAAATTTTTATGCTCCTCTGACCACTTAAATTACTTAGGTTAAGTTGATCATCTAAATCTTCATTAAAAAGTTGATGAAAATACCTCTTCCATCGTTCTTTTATTTCATCATTATTCACTAGTACCCTATTGCATTCATCTTTAATGCATTTTATTTAGATAAGATCTCTTGTGTTCCTCTCTCTCTCGCTTTAGCTATTCTATAGATGTCCCTTTCCCCATCTTTTGTATCCAACTGCCGATATAAGTGTTCAAAAGTTTTACTTTTAGCTTCACTCATTGCCTTTTTGCCCTCTTTCTTGGTCATTGCATACTTTTTAAAGTTTTCCTTGTTCTTACAAGTGTATAATAACTTATATGCTTATTATTTTTTCTTTACTTTCTCATTTTACCTCTAAGATTTTTTACTTGGTGGTACACGTGTCCTTTTGACTCACAAAGGGTAGTGAAGGTAGTTAAGGAAAAATAATGTCATGGAATAATTTTCCACCCTTCATAGGAAACATGCAACAAAAAAAATGGTGTTTTTTTCTCTTAAGGAAACATGTGGGGGAATCTTTTCAGTGTTTTTCTACAGATTGTATTCCCAACTATTGGTATTTTTTTTCCACCCTATTTTTCTTCACCCATAGGAAACACAGCCTAAAGGACTTTGAAAAACGAATGCTTAACTTTTTTTCCCTTCTCTTGTTCCTGACGTTCCCTTGATGCCTGCTTACATAATAATTGGATGATTATATTAGTTTCCCTATCAGTTGAATGATGACAAAAAGTGAGACTGCTTGTGTTTTTATATAAAAATTATAAGAAATCAACACATCAAATTTACTTTAACCAAAGATGTGTAAGCTGCACAGTGTTCAATGTTGAGAAGACGTTTCTAATTCATGCAATCATGACAACCAACAAAACAACTTCATGTTTAGATTGTTTCTTTAGTCAACCTTTCTCAAGCTATTTCTTGCTCTATGCTCATTTATTCTGCAGTTTTAAGGTTTTTTATGCACAGAAGGAAAATATACTCATGGGAATTTCTATCTTCATTGCTACCTTTGCCTTCTTTTTCAGTTCATTTGCAGAATTCTCTTTCATCCTTTCATACATTTAGACAAGGTAAAATATTTTTAATCTTGAAAAATAATGTGAATAACTCTATAGCTTTTGATAACTCCACCTAGGCAATCCAAATAAGTATTAATGCATCCCTTGCATTTGGAAAGTATCATGAGCATTCTTAATATGTTTGTAAAATTATACACTGCGGTTTGGTCACTTCTGTATGTTTGGAGTGATATTATCAGCTTTCTTTTACACTGTAGTGGCTCATTGGAGCATTATTAGAGGTTGGAAAGAGTAGTCTGGTAATAGTTGACACATTAGAACAGTGAGTCACTGAACGAGTTTTAAGTTTAGTGGACGTATAAAATGTTTAAAATCACCATGCCGTTTACTTAGCACTACAAGTTTGAAACATATATATGGATAGAGAGGGTTCTTGGTTCAGACAACACAAAAATATATGAGTGTGCCTGTAACTTTAACCATTGAGGCAGGTCAATGATGCATATTTTGAATCTTTTATCCAGAATTTCTCACCATTATGAGACTTTCATTTTCCAGTGTATTGCTAATACTTTTTGTTCTTTCTACTATTCAGGAAATTAAACAATTATGCTACTATTTGCAAGATCTAAAGAAGGCTTCTGCTGAAGAAATGCGTAAAAGTGTTTATGCAAATTACGCAGCATTCATAAGGTGAGCTGAAATATTATTCAACCTCTTTATTGGTGTATTATTTTCATGGAACATTCCAGTTGGAGCTTCTATAAAGCTTTCAAAAGATTATTTATTATTATTTTTAGGATCTGCCACTTTATTAATGATCAAGTTGTTTGCTTGGTAAATTTTAATTGCTGTTTGTGCAAAGTTGTATCAAACTTTGAATATTTGGAATAGGATGACATTTTCTTTTGAAGGGGAGCCTTGACGCAACTGTAAAGTTGTTATCGTATAACCTAAAGGTCACGGGTTTGAGTCTTAGAAACAACTTCTTCTAAAGAAAGATAAGACTACATATAATAGATCCTTCATCGGGACCCCGCATTGGTTGGAGCTTCATGCACCACTTGATTTTTCTTTTGTTTCTGATGCAATCATTTTAATTGTTGAATCTAAGTTTTTAAATGTTAAGATATTCAGAAAAGTAAGAATGATAGAAAAGCATTTTATAACCTGTTGCTGTTGTTGCTCCATAAGTTCCCATTTATGGAACATGAGCTATAGTGACAATTAGATTTAAAGAAAAGTTTACCCAATTTATGATAGGAAAAATTCAAAATATAATCTTGGATTCAAAAAAATGGTAAGATTGTCAAAAGTGGTTTACGAAAAATAATAATACATAGTTATTGTCTTATTGAACTTGATGGTTCATCATGTAAGCACTAATATGGGCATGGTAATCAAGTGTTGCATTTTTGACGCCGGGTGGGATAGTGATTATCCTACGAGCAATGTTGATTTCGTTGATCGACTGCGAACATCGAAAATCAATCATCTAAAACCTATTGATTCAAAAAAATATCAAGAGATAGAAAAATAAATAGCACTACCAAAAATATTATTAAACCAAAAACTTTTTTTACAAGAGCCCTAACCTTGTTTAAATATCTTAAGAAATAAGAAAAAGTTGAAACAAAAAAAAAACAAAAAAGAAAAAAAAAATCTAAACTCACGTTTAGAAAAAAAAACTAATAAATAAAAAAAGATAAAATCTAAACTAATTTTTAGAAAAAAACTAATCCTAAAAATCTAAAACAAATAAAAGAAAGAGTTTAAAGATCAAATCTAGAGTTTTGATGATTCGGTTTGAGTGAACCATAGTACCGTCAGGAGGCCACGGGTTGATTATCTTCCTTGTCGATAGTCTCAATCGTCCTTCTTCAAGGCTCAAAATGGAGGCTGGTAGTCTCGATTTCTTCTCGTCACAACTCGAAGGAGAATATAGCTGTATCGGAGAACATAAACTAGTCATACTGCTGGATGGTCCTGCATCTATCTTTACATAGATACTTCTTAAAATGAAACATTTGGATATGTAAGGTCTTTGGTTGAATAATAACAGTTTATAGTAACTTTCCAGGGGTAAACACATTGAATTATTGACAGGTAACACATTGAGTTATTGACAGGTAACATGGTTAAAATGGTGAGTGGTTTAAGTGAATGTTCACCTCTTAAGACATTTTGTATCAAGGGAGAAGCTTACAAGATCACATATTCAACAATTCCAAATAGCATAATGAAGTTGTTGACATGATAGAGATGACGATATTGATGTGTTCCATCTTCAATGATGTTGCCTGCATTGAAAATATCACACAAACAACATATTAAAATTGCTTGTTGTCATACTGACACTTTGGTCAACAGATTTTGTTGCATGGAAAATTAACTTAAATTTGTTCACTTGAAGTTTTTTTTTTTCAATTTTTGTTCTACAGAAAATCTAGATAAATTCTGGAAACTTTTACTTTTTAAGAGATGACTGATAGGTCTCACACTAAAAATTTAAATTTTTTTGCTATGGCCTCCAACATATATTTTTATCAACCGATTAGAATCCACTTGTGCAAGCATTCTACTTACAAAAGAGGAATTGAGTTCTGAATGGCATTCCTGGAGAAATCCTTTCTGTTGTTTTTCTCATTCTTCCTAACACTGTTGATCTTTGCAAAAGAGGATCAGTTAATTCTATTAACCCATATAAATAAATTTAAATAATTGATGGAGTCAAGTTGGTCCTTTGAGACAATAAAATTTTTGACTTTTGCACTGCATAAGTAAGTTGTTCTCTTTATTCTTTGACTATGATATTATCTATCATTTATAAGAATTAGTTCTAGAACCACTAGTGATATTTGGTTGGCATTGAAAAATATGACAGAACATTCTTAATTGTAAAGGTGTCAAAAATGGGTTGACTGAACCGAGTACAATCTAAGCCTAGTGCCCTTTTATGTGTTGTGTTGAGTCCAGCTCAATACAAATTGCCACAGTTGGCAGCCCGACATAGGCCTGAGCCAGTCGGCATGTGTTTGGATTGGCCGACCTGGTCCTAGTTGACTTGTTCCTGGTTTAGCTTGGGTCTGGGCTAGGCTGGCTTATGCCTGGGTTCAGTCGGCATGTGCCTAGGCTTGTGGGGGCAATTTATATTAAAACAATAAAATTTTAAAATAAAAATCAGAAAAACATAAAAAACTTATCTCCCATGATTAAATTAAAATTTTCTATTAAAGTAACTAGAATCTTTATTTGATGCATTATTAAAAGTGTTAATTCTTTAAATTATATCATAACAACTAAAATAATGAGAAATATTGCAAAAAAATAGTATGATCACTATGAGGAAATTCAAAACCTTTAAAACTAATAATTCATTTTTGGATGAACCAATTATTATCTATCTAATATATAGTCAAACATATATATGACTATGCATTATGACCACTACTCAAACATCAGAATTTAATACTATTCTATATCTCTATGCATTATGCCATGTTGCAAGTAGCTGGCCTGATTGCCACCTTTACTAAATTGTAGTCATATGCATTTTAAATTTTTTAATGTTTTTGTTGGTGATAATGTTTTGGTTCATTGGTTAGTCCTCTACCTACGTGATCTAGAAGGTGATATCATTTAATATGTTCCGTCAATAGCATTTTTACTACACTAAGATGCTCAAGTATCAAAAGAGACTCATTTCTATATTTCAATATGTCAAATGCAGAACATCCAAGGAAATATCTGATCTAGAAGGTGAACTTTTGTCTATCAAGAATTTTCTTGGTGCTCAGACAGGTTTAATCCATGGGTTAGCTGAAGGTATTAACATTGATTCCCTGCAAGAAGGTTATGAAGGAAGTGGAGAATATGACATATCTAATGTAGAAGATGAAGAACCTTCAGATCTCGAGACATGGGCAGAGGAGCTTCCTGATAAGCTAGAAGTTCTATTAGCTGAAAGGAGAGTTGATGAAGCTTTAAATTCCCTAAATGAAGCAGAAAAACTAGTTGCAGAAACAAAACAAGAGCAGGCTATAGGTACCCATGAACTTTCATTGTTGAAGAACACCATTTCTAAACATCGTAAGAAATTAGCTGATCAGCTTGCTGAAGCTGCTTGTCAATCTTCTACTTGTGGTGTTGAGCTTCGAGAAGCTTCTGCAGCTCTCAAAAGACTTGGTGATGGTCCTCGTGCTCATAGTTTATTGCTTACTGCTCATTATCAGAGGCTTCAGTACAACATGCAAGTTATTCATCCCACCAGTATGTCCCATGGAGGAGCATATACTGCAGCTCTATCACAGCTAGTATTTTCTACTATTGGTCAAGCTTTGAATGATTCTCAAGCAGTCTTTGGTGATGAGTATGCTTCAGAACTGGTTGTGTGGTCTACAAAACAAACAGAGACCTTTGCACATCTTGTTAAGAGGCATGCATTAGCCTCAGCAGCTGCTGCTGGAGCCTTACGAGCTGCTGCAGAGTGTGTCCAGATAGCCATTGGACATTGTTCCTTGCTTGAAGCTCATGGGAGGTTGTCGCTTTCTTCTGTTCTGATGAGACTTTTTAGACCTAGTGTTGAACAAGCACTGAGTACTAATTTAAGACGAATTGAAGAAAGTACTGCTGCCTTAGCAGCTGCAGATGAGTGGGTACTTACTTTTCCACCTGCAGGTTCACACACATCAAATAAAACATCTACTACATTTGTGGGTAACCAACCCAAACTTTCAAGCAGTGCACATCGATTTTATGCAATGGTTCAGGTGACTTAACTGATTATCTAAGGTTCTTCTTTGCATGCCATTTGATATTTGTGACTATAGCACTTTTGTATCTTCTAGCGAGAAGCATATTCAACTGGCTAGGATAATTAGTATGTAAACATTCATATTGAGTGTATTAAATATAAACAATTAAAATAACATATAATTTGAACTATAGTATGATAAACATCTCAACTAATTCACATGCATCTGAAGTACAATCCCATGACACTGGTTAGATGCCTTGTGATGTTTTATTAGACTTTACCTGGAACTGGAAGCGTATTAGTCCTTACAAGTTGGAAATATGATCCTGTTTATTAGATGCAGTCGGAATTGGGTTAAGCATGAAGCTGAAATAAACTAAATGTTCAAGCTAAGGTGGAGAAATGAGTCTTAAATATTCAGCTTTTTTGGTATCTTAGAACTTTTGCATCAAATGGTTGCTTTAACAAATACATGTTGTCGTAGTTTTAGAAAATGTAACAAGTGTTACTAAATTTGAGTATCTGGCATGCCATATTCATCATCAAATCTGTGCTAACACAGATGATACTTTATCTTTTATTCCCTCAAACCAGCAGATTGAATAGTAGATGGGGTCAGTGCAATGCTTGAGGCTTCACATTGATTAAAGAATGAGATGATGGACACTTGCTTTTTAAAAAATTGTAGAATACAGTAAAGTTTCTTTTTTATATAAATGTAAAAAAGAGAAGTCCTCAATATAAAGTGATAATCAACATATAAATTGAAGAATGAGTCGATTATCATGTGCTTAATCTGATCTTTTGATAGTTGATAATATATAATCCCGCTATATTAGTTGTTTTGCCTTTAACTTTTGCTTGTAAGTTCTTTAGTCTTTAGAGTGGTAACTTCTATGACATAATATGTCTAAGTTAAGGAAGAAAATGTAGATTTTAATAAATGCTAAGCCGGTTGCATTCTCAGTTTGATGATTGATGTTATGAATTCGTTTTATGGATGATTTTCTTAGTGTAGTTATGAGAAAAGGAGAAAAGGGGAGCAATGTTGGAAAAATGAGGAAACTTATGTGGTTAATTATAGTTCTCTGTTAAAGAGAGAAAGTGTTAAGAGGTAGAAGCTAACAGAGGAGACGGGTAGAGTGCATGAGAGAGTTTTTTTCAAGTAGATATAAGTTGAGAAGAAAGATGTGGGAGACGATGTTGGAGTTTCTGATACAAAGAAAAGTTAGGAGAGAGAGTTAGAGAGTGGAACAAAATAAACAAGGAGAGGGAGTACAAAAGTAAAAAAAATGAAGTTCCAAAAATCATTGTTGGATTTTACTACCTGGTTGCTGAGCCATTAGGCACGATAAAAAAAAATTGAAAATAGTTGTTGCTCACACTAAAATATGAAATATTTTCTGATGTTTTGTTGCTCATAGTTGAATTTGTTGTTGTTGTTGTGTTGTTTGATGTTTGACACTGGCAGATATCTTGCATTAAATTGTGAACTTTTATGGTGAATAAACATACAACATATAGGTTCCTTGTAACAATAAGTGGCACATTCCTACTAATGAGCGTGTTAAAAGTTTTATTTTTTTCTCCAAGAAAGGACTCCCTAACGGTTATGCTCTCACCCAAGGCGATCCCTTGGAAAAGGCTAAAAACAATTGCCTTTCAAGAAGATTTAAGGTGCTCGGGTGCTTTACCTGACCTTAACCTGTTTAGTTCACCAGATGTCTTTCTAGTGTCTGATTCCAGTTCCTCAATGAAAATAGGAGCTGTAAAATTTCTCCTGATTTGCTATCTATTCCAATGAATTTAAGTTCATCTTTTCATATATATACTGAATCAATTTGCAGGATTCTTTCGAGGATGTAGGGCCACTTTTAAGCATGCAATTAGGGGGATCCACCATGGACGGTCTTCTAAACGCCTTCAATGCATATATAAGTCTCCTGATAAATGCATTGCCAGGTTCAATCGAAGATGAGGCAAATTTGGATGGTCATGTGAATCGGCTTGTTCGAATAGCAGAAACTGAGAGCCAACAGTTGGCTCTACTAGCCAATGCATCTCTTTTAGCCGAGGAGTTGCTCCCTCGAGCAATATCGAAACTTTCTCCCACTTATCATACTGGTGGAACTGATGATTCACGTAAAAAAGGGTCGGAACGAAACAATCGTCCTCCAGAACGAAGAGAATGGAAAAAGAAGTTGCAACGATCTGTCGATAGATTACGAGATAGTTTCTGTAGGCAGCATGCCCTTGATCTTATATTCACAGAAGATGAGGCTAATATAAGTGCAGAAATGTACTTAAGTATGGACTTGAACTCCAATGACGAGATTGAGTGGGCTCCTTCACCAATATATCAGGTATTTAATTTACATTTTTTTTACGTTCACTTATAAGAGTAACTTCCTAACTCCTTGCTAAGCTACCTTTGTTTTCCTATAAATTCTACTTCCTGAAATATGGTCCTAAAACTTTGATACTTCTTTTGAATAAAAACTACTCATGATTGCATTTGTGTACCTTTTTTGCTGATAATCCAGATACTTTTGAATTGCATGGTAATACTTATCCTCCATTATGTATACACTGCTCCTTTGCCATTTTACCCTCCATTATGGCATTGTGCAAAGACTGAAAATAGCCACCTCACTTAAAGACTATTAAAAAAAGAGCAGCCCGGTGCACGAAGCTCCCGCCATGTGGGGTCCGGGGAAAGGATCCATTGTACGCAGCCTTATCTTGCCTTTGGCAAGAGGCTACTTAAAGACTATTATTTCCTCCAAAAACTTTTCAACCTTTGCAGGAGCTTCAGTCTCTCAGAAATTACTTAAAAGAATACTAAATGTGAATGGATGATGTGGTAAGTGAATTTTTAGGGGTTAATTTTAAGGCTCACTTTAATTACAAGTGACGCTGCTCAGCTTTGTCACATGTTAACAGGTGGAATCAAGATTGTAGCAGTAGCGAGGATGAAATCCTAATTTCAAATCTCTAATACTCCGATATCATGTTACTTGAAGTAGAAAAAAAATATATCACTTTATTGAAAGATGAGGTATATTTATATACAAGACTAGAAATCAATCTTAGGAAATTATCTATAATTAGAAAATTAATAAAGCTAATTAATAGTTAACATAATTAACAAATATATATTGCTATATATATATATATATATATAGCTAATATGGTATCATATATACAACTAATAGATTGAACGAACAAAATTGTATCAATGTCAAACCAAGCTATATACTATACACATCTGCCTTTGCCCCTTAGAACATGTTTATTTCATACTTAAGGAAAAGGATTCTTGTAAAGATAATGGTGTATACGCAGCTATAACAATTTTTAGAAATCCTTCACATTCTCTTAGGCTTGTTGTAATTATATCTTTAATTTATCTACTTCAGTAGTTCACACTTCCAACTTATGGACGACTGTTGTGTCAGCTTATTCATTGTGGTTTCAAAGATGGACTGTTTATTTTCTAACATTGGCTTCAACATCTCATGCTGTCTGTTCTAATATTCGAGTCACTAAAAACAATCTTGTGAAGCTGAATATTTTCGTCAAAAGATGAAGTTCTTAACCATCCTTCATATTCACAAGGAAAATATTTTTTTCTGCAGCTTGTGCGTGTGGTTCTGTAACTTTTTTAGTTCATATTTTTGCTTGTCAGTGTTTTTTCCCCTCTGAAAAATTGATAAACGCTCACCTTTTTATTATAGGAATTATATGCAAAATTGAGTAGAATGGCAAGCATAGCCTCAGATATGTTTGCTGGTAGGGAAAGATTTGCTACCGTGTTAATGATGAGACTCACTGAGACAGTCATATTATGGCTTTCTGAAGACCACGGATTTTGGGAAGATATTGAACAAGGACCCAGACCTCTGGGTCCGCTTGGCCTTCAGCAGGTATCGGTCTTATGTTTTGCTGTATTTATGTATTCTCAATCTGGGGAATCTAAAATTAGTTCTGTAACTTTTGTTTTGCTTCTAAAACTTGTTACACCCATTTCAGTTTTACCTTGATATGCAATTTGTGATCCTCTCTGGACAACAAAGCCGATTCTTGTCCCGGAATGTTCATCAAGTTATCGTAGAGATCATTGACAGAGCTATGGCTGCATTTTCTTCAACTGGAATGAATCCTGACAGGTAACTATGTAGAGACTAACCATCAAGTATTTTGAAATTACTATGTTTGTCTTTAGCTCATGCTTTTCTCATTTATTAACTATTAGGTTGATCGACCTATGTATCACTTCGGTTTATTAACTATTAAAATCATAGAAGCATTATGGTCTTTTGGCTGTAAACTTACAAAAATACCAAACAGAATTGATAAAAAAAATTAAAAATTTTCCCTATAGATGCCCTAAAAAATTTCTATATTTTCTGTACTATTTTATAAATTTCATAATAAATTAGAATATTATACGTTATATTTTTGAGTTTTTAAAATAATTTTTAACTTTTAATTTAAATGAAAAGCAAACGGCTAGGCACGACTTGAACCCTCTTAGCTTGTGCCCAAGGATGGCTCCATTAGAGCTTCCTTGGATAGTTTCCTCCTCTCTCCTCCCATTTAGAGAGAGACGCTCTAGTCTCCGGGGCATGATTGAGTTGGTTAGTGCGGGGTAGACTTGTTGAAATGGGCAAAGGTTGAATCTCGGCAAAGCCGAGGCAATGCCCTCCCCTGTAGTAGTCAACTATAACTTCCTGATTTACCTCCTCACAGATGATCGTGGGGCCAACTATGTGGTGCCAACCATGTGGGGCTACTGGGGTGACAGATTCCACCTTTTGCTGAAGAGAGAGACGCTCTCCCTTCTTTCTAGAGAAGGCAACGGGAACGGAGGAGGAGCTGCTGGGCTCCTTTCACCGGTGAGCTCGCACCACGGGTAGTTGGCATCAACTTGGATCCTTGAAGGTTGCTTTATCGCCGGAGACGGCGGAGGAGTTGGAGAGGCTGTGGGAGCACAACCTCGCTGGATAGCTTCATCGTTGTAGTTCCGGGCTGCTCTGTCAAGGCAAGGAATTCTACCTCGAGCTATTGTGGGTACAGCGACGGAGTTCACCGGAAAGGTGCAACGGGAGCCCAAGGTTTGAAGCCTTGGAGTGGCTGAACCTCAGCTAAAGAGGAGCTGGAGCGTGAGCTCGCAACAACTCTCATCTCTGGTCAGCGGGGGAGATGGGCAGTACAGGCTGGCTGCTGTCATGGCCAGCAGCTGTTTGACCTGCATGGGGAGCCATCTTTTGCTTCCCCATGGCCTCAGTTCGGGTCACTTCCTCTTTGGTGGTGAACTCTGATCATCAGATGGCTGGTGGTTCGAGCTAGGAGGAAGGAATGGAGGCGTGACCATCCACCCAGCTCACTGTTTCCTCACTGGTTGCTGATGGATCAACGCCGCTAGTGGAGCTGCACGCCTGCGACGATGAGTGCCTCTCCGGTGATGAGATAACTGTGCCGGGGCTGTACCAACCGGCAATATGATACAGTGAACTCCAGATAGAAGATTGGGTGTTCACTAGCCGGAGAGGCAGTAGAGATGACCTGCCGCTGCTGGCCTCCCCAAGCTGCAGTCGGTTTCTGCTTGCTGGAGGATCACCGGAGCTCCGATGGCTGCCGGAGCTGAGGAAGAAGCCTGACACGTGCAGGGCATGCACACGGTCAACGAGGTGTGCTGGGGAAGTGTGTCAAGTGGAGGCAGTTTTTGAATTTAAATTCAAAACTCCCTCAAAAATTGGCTGTCACTTTGGAGCCAAATCCAACGAGTCTGGAGCCAAAGTTGACAGTCCAACTTTGCAAGTTGGGCTGATTGACCTTGGAGGCTTTTGAGCCTTATCTGATAGATCACAGGCTGGACCATCTACTCTGGATTGGAGCTGGAGGTGACCTGCTTCACTTTGATAGGTGGCCGAGTATGTATGTAGTGAATCAGACCCATTAGCTATGTGGTTTGATTGAGGTTGGTGTATACTGGCTTCCCATTAGTCATGTGGGATGGTTGATGTTGGATATATCTTTTTTTTTTCTCCGATAGAATATAATTTTATTTTTCCAGAAAACAAAGGTTGGCTCCATTAGTCTAATGGATTTTGAGTTGGGTATGACCTAACCCCATTAGTCTCACGTAGAACAAGGATGAAGAGTAGGGAAGATATGAGAAGTTAAGAATTAATTTTGAAGCAGCTCTGAGAGACTCTTTCTTTTTAGAAAATAAGACCATAGGCACTGAAAGCGAATAGGCACCTCTATGGCTTCGACTTATAAATCTATAGTCGTGATAGCATCTCCTTTTTTTTTTCCATAAGCATTAGGTTAGGAGGCTAGGCTTGCTGGCTAGTGCCGTGCCCTCACTCTTCGACTGGAAAAGAGTAGATGTCGCAAAGAGTAAAGAAAGCGCACTGGCTAAGCAGGATCAGTCTACCTACCCATTGCCAGACCCACTAAGAGCGGACCTAGATTCAAGCTTAGCATGACACGACCAATTGACACTGCTATAGGTGACTAGATTTACCTTTGTAGCTTCTGATCTTACTTTTCATTTGCTTGTCTTTTGACATTGATCTTATAAACTTTGTTATCACCATCAATTTTCTTGGTTGCAGATGCTAACTTATGCAACTACTCTTTTGATTCTGATTGAAATACTTATTATTAGTCTGTGCTTTATGCAGTGTTCTTCCTCCGGACGACTGGTTCTTCAACATTGGTGAAGAAATCATGAACAGAATTTGTGGAAGGATACAATTTGGCAACGGAGAGAGGTACCTCAACAGCCCCTCAGCACAATCCATTTCATCATTCAAATCGCATGGGAGTTTGTAGTGCTACAACCTCCCCCCTAGATGAGGTTCTTGTAGGATATTCATTCTTTGGGTCATGGTTTTTTCGCAATGAGTTTTGTGTTCCACAATGCCATTTGTTCTTAGCAAATTTTATCAGAAGTTTCAGAGTTTGTGATTCGTGCAGTCCAAACTCCATCTTGTAGCATTCTTTTTGCATCATTTGTTTATCATTGTTCACATAAACTTATACACCTCTATGAACAATATTAAGTTCATTCTAACTCCCTGATGGCTTATTTTCCAGATTCATACTTGTTATAAGATATTTTCTTTTCGAGTGTAATAAACAATCACCTGAATGAATTATGGTGATTAAACAGCTCTTGAGTGAAAATTTTCCTGTTTCTTGTTTGTGTATTTATCTATTTGCTTGTGTTAAGTTTAAAAATTTGTCTAATAATTGTAAAGAATTTTATGACATTCTAAAAAGCTTGATTCTATTTTTGCTATATACAGGATTGTAAATGGATAAGAATTTATTTATGTTTCTTCGCTGCATATAAAATTAAATAAATAAATTAATTTGAATAACTCATAAATATTCATTAATAAAATTCCATTATTAAAATTTTTATTAACATGGTAAATAAATTTTTAAAAAATCAAATGAATAAATAAATTTATATTACTAAATTTGATAACTAATTAAATAAATTTAAAATTTAAAAATAATTAAATAAGTTTGAATTTAAAATAGAGTCAAGAGTTGTGTCTGTCAAATTGGTTTTAAACAATTTAAATAGATTAGGTTAAAATTTTATTAATCCCTTTTAACATATGTCTAGACATGCCAATCTATTTAGGCCTATGACTTGTGCGGGTCAGTTCGTGATGAGCTTAAGTTGGCTTACGAATTGAGAATTTTTTTTTTCAAAATTTAAAATTACCTGGGATCATATGTTATATATAGGGCAAAGGGTAAAATAATAAATTTAGATAGACTCAACTTTAGAATTAATTGATGTTAATCGACTAATGATTAGATTCGGTCAACTGATGATTCAAATATTCATATACCCTAAATTAGATTTATTTGGGATATCATAGTTGAATTACTCGATTGGTGGGTAAGGATTAGTCGGATATCAGACCTAGTCAAATGAATAGAAGATTGTCCAATCAACTTGACTAGTTAATTGAGGTCCGTTTAAAGAAAATAGAATGTTTCTCAGTCGATTAAAGTGGTTGATTGGATTTTATTAGAAGAGCATAGGGTGTCCAAGAGTTTACTAGCTAAAGCAAGATTTAGGTAGTAGTCGATTGATGGATGACACTCAATCGGCAATGGTCACTAAATCAATAAATAGAAGGATTTGATATGAAGGCTATTAAAGGGGACTAAAGGATTGCAAAATTAACAATCCACTCAATTCAATTATGCCCATATTCTGCTTTCTCCAAGTCTTTATTGTATTTATTATAATTTGCTTTATAGTTGCTATGCTTATAACTACTATAATAATTTTAATTAAGTTTTAAAAAAATACTTTAATAAAATAATATTATATATAGAAATTTTAATAAAATTATAAGCGATTATAATTATAATTATTACATCGGCCTAAAATAAAGGTTTTGTTAGAATAAAAAAAATGGCCCACGGAAGTTTTCCATTGGCTACCAGAGTAAATCAAGAGAAAAATTTCTACAAATACGCCGTAGCTGGGAATCGAACCGCGGGTACCCTGGGCGACAACTTGAATATCCTACCGCAGCACCATGGCCCCGGGGATAAGTTTTGTTAGAATAAAGATATATTAGAGTGTTGTATTAATGTTTTTATTTTAAATAAAGGAGTATCCTTTTAATGAAAAGGATAAATATATAATAATGTGCGTCGTTTAATTTTAATGTTTGCCAAACACCGTGCAGTGTTTTAATATCAAATCGCGGCATTTTCACGCACTAAAGAGTACTTAATTTTTATCAAATGACTTCTAATTATTTTAGTCAAAACTACTTTAATAGTAATAAAAAACCACTTTAACATTAATTAAAATCATTAATACATTGCACTAACTAATTATTAGTTAAATCTATTTTGATTTTGATCAAAATTACTTTAATATTAATTATTGTATCAATTTTGATTAAAATTGATCCATATATTATTATAGCAGTTTTAACTAAATTCGTTATAATATACATGCGATTTAATTAAGATTATTTTATGTCGAAGTAATTATTTCAGATATATAAAATTGTTGTTTGATTAAAATTACTGTAATAAATTTTATAACGTAGATCTAGTGTTAGTGTTATAATAAAAATAAAGGACACTTTTTTATATATATATATATATATATATATATATACAGGATTGATATCCTGCGCGACGAAAAATCCCGACTCCCGTGCGCGACACTCGACCCACGCCCACTGCCGCCGCGATTTCATCGCCGTCCGGCCATCTCCGGCCGCCGGACCGGGCCCGATCGACGCGCCACTGGCCGGCGCGTCGACCGGCGTCGGTTCAGCGGCCGGAGGTGCCGGACGGCGGCGAAATCGGCCGGAAACCGCCGCTCTCCCACCCACACCCACTGCCGCCGCGATTTCATCGCCGTCCGGCCATCTCCGGCCGTCGGACCGGGCCCGATCGACGCGCCACTGGCCGGCACGTCGACCGGCGTCGGTCCGGCGGCCGGAGGTGGCCGGACGGCGGCGAAATCGGCCGGAATCCGAGACCACAGTGGCCGGCGGCGATTCCGGCCAAATCGCGGCCGGAATCCGGTCAAATTCCGGCCGGAGACCGGCCGGGGAAGGACCGCCGGGCGTGGGTCGGGTGTCGCGCACGGGTGTCGCGCAGGATATCAATATATATATATATAGAGGACTGCTATTCTGAGCGCCGAACGGTGAGCGACTCCTGCGCGCTGCCTACGTGGCTTTTCCACATCAGCATTAATTAAGCGCCGAAAAGCAACGCAGCTGAGTCTTATAGGGTTCTCGGTTTTTACACGTGCGTAGCACGTGCAAACTTTTCCCCCAAAACCCCATTCCCGCTCCCTCCGACCTGCGCCCGCCTCTTCTTCCTCATCCGACCGGCGCCCGCTCCCTCCTCCTCGTCGGCCCCCTCCTCCTCCTCATCCGACCGGCGCCCGCCCCTTCTTCCTCCTCCGGCGATTCCTCCTCCAACCGCGCTGCTCGAAGCGCCGCCGCGCTCTGCTCTCTTCTCCCTCTGCTCGCCGCCGCGCTGCTCTGCTCTCTTCTCCCCTCTGCTCGCCGCCGCGCCCTCTGCTCGCCTCTCCCTCTCGTCGCCCCTCGTCGCCGCCCCATCGCCAACACATGCGTGGGAACCCATCAATGTTACCTACTGTGTTTGCGCGTTTTGAGTCAGTTTCGTCTACACGGTTGGAAGAGCATGGATTTGAAAGCACAACTATCATGGATATTCTTACAGCTAAAGGGAAGAGTGCTGATGGTTCCTGGCTGTGGTGCACAACTGATGACACTGTTTATGATGCTGTGAAATCTGTAAATGGCCTTTGTGTCATCTTGTTTGGGATTACCATCCAGCTTTAACTAGTTTTAACTGATGGCTTATGCTCTTCTGTTTCTAGATGACACAACACAATGTTGGATCTTTAGTGGTGGTGAGACCGGAGAAGAGAAGGCATTTGCTGGAATTGTTACTGAGAGAGGTAATTGGTTGTCCATGTTTGTTTTTGTTGGTGAAATGGTATTAAATGTGCTCATGCAATTATATAATGCTCATAGGTGCATGGATAAAGCTAAACAATTATGTGAAATCATAAGATATTTTCCAGTTGGTAAATTTCTCAATTCTACAGTTGCTCCTGTAGATTCAACTGGGTAGATGATTTTCTGAAATTCTTTGGCAGCTTCAATTTTTATGGCAATCTTTTGTACAACTGAGTGTATGTCAAAATCTCAATTAAGTTAAACATTATCTAATTATCCTGAAACTTATTTTCATAACATTTTGATAATTACATAATCTCAAACACAATCATTTACTTGATGCAAATCAATTGTGTGATGGTCCAATGTGTATGTCAGCTCTCTCTACTTTTCCATAATTGCATTCTTCTACTGATATAAGACAGATTTGCAGCAAGCAGTGATGCCATTTATAATACAAAGTGGCACAAGTTTATATGTATGCAAAGGAAGCCTAAATAAATGATACAATCTATCAATTTCCGACTATAGGGAAATAAGTTTAGACATTTTTAACATCCTACAAGAGCAGTTGATTTTTAACATCCTATAAGTTTAGCATTTTTAACATTTCT